>NC_041391.1:119174685-119230440 GCF_002162155.2 Triticum dicoccoides | reverse complement strand
GTGAAACGTAATGGTAGCGCGTTTCCGAAACGCGTTGTAGCTAAGTTAGCTACTGCTATTCCTTTCTCCTTTTTTCCCTTTTTTATTTTATTTTTCTTTACATTTTATTTTTTTCCTTTCTCCTTTTTCTATTTCTTTCATTTTCATTTACTTTTCTACTTGTTTTTCAATTTATTTTATTTCCGTTAGCAGCAGCGCCTTACACGTAAGCGCGCTACAGCTAAGGAAAGTAGCAGTAGCGCTGGGCCAGTATACGCGCTACTGCTAGGTTGGGCTAGCCATGTGCGCCCAGTTCAAACATAGCATCAGCGCATTTCGCTTGTACGCGCTACTGCTAAAGTCATAGCAGTAGCAGTAGCGTTTGATTTTGTACAGTGCTACTAGTAACATTTTGTGTATAAGGTTTTCCCTAGTAGTGCACCTTTATAATCACCCAGTTATGTTGTGACGTTTGGTAGCACACAAAGTGTTCCTCCGGTAAACAGGAGTTGCATAATCTCATAGTCATGGGAACATGTATAAGTCATGAAGAAAGTAATAGCAACATACTAAACGATCAAGTGCTAAGCTAACTGAATGGGTCAAGTCAATCACATCATTCTCCTAATAATGTGATCCCGTTGATCGAATGACAACTCTTTGTCCATGGCTAGGAAACATAACCATCTTTGATTAATGAGCTAGTCAAGTAGAGGCATACTAGTGACACTCAGTTTGTATATGTATTCACACATGTATCATGTTTCCGGTTAATACAATTCTAGCATGAATAATAAACATTTATCATGAAATAAGGAAATAAATAATAGCTTTATTATTGCCTCTAGGGCATATTTCCTTCAGTCTCCCACTTGCACTAGAGTCAATAATCTAGTTCACATCGCCATGTGATTTAACACCAATATTCACATCTGTATGTGGTTAATACTCAATAGTTCACATCGTCATGTGATCAACACCCAAAGGGTTTACTAGAGTCCGTAATCTAGTATAGTTCACATCGCTATGTGATTAACACCCAAAGAGTACTAAGGTATGATCATGTTTTGTCCGTGAGAGAAATTTAGTCAACGGTTCTGTCACATTCAGATCCGTATGTATTTTGCAAATATTCTACGTCTACAATGCTCTGCACGGAGCTACTCTAGCTAATTGCTCCCACTTTCAATATGTATCCAAATTGAGACTTAGAGTCAACTGGATCGGTGTAAAAGCTTGCATCGATGTAACTCTTTATGACGA
Source organism: Triticum dicoccoides (assembly GCF_002162155.2). Taxonomy (NCBI): domain Eukaryota; kingdom Viridiplantae; phylum Streptophyta; class Magnoliopsida; order Poales; family Poaceae; genus Triticum; species Triticum dicoccoides. The sequence continues at coordinate 119,229,198 of NC_041391.1, read as the reverse complement.
ACTCTTTTATCACCTCCATAATCGAGAAACATCTCCTTAGTCCTGACTAAGGATATTCTTGACAGTTGTCCAGTGATCTACTCTTAGATCAAAATTGTATTCCTTTGCCAAACTTAGAGCAAGGTATACGATAGGTCTGGTACACAGCATAGCATACTTTATAGAACCTATGACTGAGGCATAGGGAATGACTTTTCATTCTCTTTCTATTTTCTGCCATGGTCGGGTTTTGAGTCTTACTCAATTTCACACCTTGCAACACAGGCAAGAACTCTTTCTTTGATTGTTCCATTTTGAACTACTTCAAAATCTTGTCAAGGTATGTACTCATTGAAAAATCTTATCAAGCGTCTTGATGCTCAAACACTCCTTTCAAACACTCCTTTATGCTTTCCAAAAAATTCTACATCATTTCTGATCAACAATATGTCACGGTAAGTCTGTAGATGCTCCCACTCACTTTATTGTAAATACAGGCTTCACTGCAAGTCCGTATAAAACTATATGCTTTGATAAACTTATCAAGCATATATTCCAACTCCGAGATGCTTGCACCAGTCCATTGATGGATCGCTGGAGCTTGCACATTTTGTTAGCACCTTTCGGATTGACAAAACCTTCTGGTTGCATCATATACAACTCTTCTTCCAGAAATCCATTCAGGAACACAGTTTTGATATCCATTTGCCAGATTTCATAAAATGTGGCAATTGCTAACATGATTCGGACAGACTTAAGCATCGTTACGAGTGAGAAAATCTCATCTTATTCAACACCTTGAACTTGTCAAAAACCTTTCGCAACAAGTCGAGCTATGTAGATAGTAACACTACTATCACTCTCCGTCTTCCTCTTGAAGATCCATTTATTTTCTATGGCTTGTCGATCATCGGGCAAGTCCACCAAAGTCCACACTTTGTTCTCATACATGGATCCTATCTCAGATTTCATGGCCTCCAGCCATTTCGCGGAATCTGGGCTCATCATCGCTACCTCATAGTTCATAGGTTTATCATGGTCTAGTAACATGACTTCAAGAATAGGATCACCGTACCACACTGGTGCAGACCGTACTCTGGAAAACCTACGAGGTTATGTAGTAACTTGATCTGAAGTTTCATGATCATCATCATTAGCTTCCTCACTAATTGGTGTAGGAATCACCGGAACTGATTTCTGTGATGAACTACTTTCCAATAAGGGAGCAGGTACAGTTACCTCATCAAGTTCTACTTTCCTGCCACTCACTTCTTTCGAGAGAAACTCCTTCTCTAGAAAGGATCCACTTTTAGCAACAAATATCTTGCCTTCGGATTTGTGATAGAAGGTGTACCCAACAATCACTTTTGGGTATCCTATGAAGACGCATTTATCCGATTTGGGTTCGAGCTTATCAGGTTGAAACTTTTCCACATAAGCATCGCAGCCCCAAACTTTAAGAAACGACAACTTTGGTTTCTTGCCAAACCACAGTTCATAAGGCGTCGTCTCAATGGATATTGATGGTGCCCTATTTAATGTGAATGCAGATGTCTTTAATGCATAACCCCAAAACAATAGTGGTAAATCAGTAAGATACATCATAGATCGCACCATATCCAATAAATTGCGGTTATGACGTTCGGACACACCATTACGCTGTGGTGTTCCATTTGGCGTGAGCTGTGAAACTATTCCACATAGTTTTAAATGAAGGCCAAACTCGTAACTCAAATATTCTCCTCTACGATCATATTATAGAAACATTATTTTCTTGTTACGATGATTCTCCACTTCACTTCTGAAATTCTTTGAACTTTTCAAATGTTTCAGACTTGTGCTTCATTAAGTAGATATACTCATATCTGCTCAAATCATTTGTGAAGGTCAGAAAATAATGATACTTGCCACGAGCATCAACACTCATTGGACAGCATACATCGGTATGTATTATTTCCAACAAGTCAGTAGCTCGTTCCATTGTTCCGGAGAACGGAGTTTTAGTCATCTTGCCCAAAAGGCACGGTTCGCAAGCATCAAATGATTCATAACCAAGTGATTCCAAAAATCCATGTTTATGGAGTTTCTTCATGCGCTTTACACCAATATGATCCAAATGGCAGTGCCACCAATAAGTTGCACTATCATTATAAACTTTGCATCTTTTTGGCATCAATGTTATGAATATGTGTATCACTACGATTGAGATCCAACAAACTACTTTCATTGGGTGTATGACCATCGAAGGTTTTATTCATGTAAACAGAACAACAATTATTCTCTGACTTTAAATGAATAATCGTATTGCAATAAACATGATCAAATCATATTTATGCTCAACGCAAACGCCAAATAACCTTTATTTAGGTTTAACACTAATCCCGAAAGTATAGGGAGTGTGCGATGATGATCATATCAATCTTGGAACTACTTCCAACACTCATCGTCACTTCACCCTCAACTAGTCTCTGTTTATTCTGTAACTCCTATTTCGTGTTACTAATTTTTTTAGCAACCGAACAAGTATCAAATACTCAGGGGCTACTATAAATACTAGTAAGGTACACATCAATAACCTGTATATCAAATATACCCTTGTTCACTTTGCCATCCTTCTTATCCACCAAATATTCAGGGAATTTCCAATTCCATTGACCATTTCCTTTGCAGTGTAAGCACTCAGTTTCAGGCTTTGGTCTAGCTTTGGGTTTCTTCGCGGGAGTGACAACTTGCTTGTCATTCTACTTGAAGTTTCCTTTCTTTCCCTTTGCCCTTTTCTTGAAACTAGTGGTCTTGTCAATCATCAACACTTGATGCTCTTTCTTGATTTCTACCTTCGTCGATTTCAGCATCACGAAGAGCTCGGGAATTGTTTTCGTCATCCCTTGCATTATAGTTCATCTCGAAGTTCCAGTAACTTGGTGATGGTGACTAGAGAACTTTGCCTATCACTATCTTATCTGGAAGATTAACTCCCACTTGATTCAAGCGATTGTAGTACTCAGACAATCTAAATACTTGCTCACTAGTTGAGCAATTCTCCTCCAGCTTTTAGGCGAAGTATTTGTCAAAGGTCTCATACCTCTTGACACGGGCATGAGTCTGAAATACCAAATTCATCTCTTGAAACATCTTATATGTTCCATGACATTTCAAAAATGTTTTTGTAGTCCCGGTTCTAAGCCATAAAGCATGGTGCACAAAACTATCAATTAGTCATCACATTGAGCTGGCCAAACGTTCGTAACGTCTGCATCTGCTCCTGCAATAGGTCTGTCACCTAGTGGTGCATCAAGGACATAATTCTTCTGTGCAGCAATGAGGATAAACCTCAGATCACGGACCAAGTCCGCATCATTGCTACTAACATCTTTCAACATAGTTTTTCTCTAGGAACATATCAAAATAAACATATGAAAGCAACAACGCGAGCTATTGATCTACAACATAATTTGCAAAATACTACCAGGACTAAGTTCATGATAAATTAAAGTTCAATTAATCATATTACTTAAGAACTCCCACTTAGATAGACATCCCTCTAATCATCTAAGTGATCACGTGATCCAAATCAACTAAACCATAACCGATCATCATGTGAAATGGAGTAGTTTTTAATGGTGAACATCACTATGTTGATCATATCTACTATATGATTCACACTCGACCTTTCGGTCTCCAGTGTTCCGAGGCCATATCTGCATATGCTAGGCTTATCATGTTTAACCTGAGTATTCTGCGTGTGCAAAACTGGCCTGCACCCGTTGTAGATGGACGTAGAGCTTATCACACCCGATCATCACGTGGTGTCTGGGCACGACGAACTTTGGCAATGGTGCATACTCAGGGAGAACACTTTTATCTTGAAATTTAGTGAGAGATCATCTTATAATGCTACCGTCAATCAAAGCAAGATAAGATGCATAAAAGATAAACATCACATGCAATCAATATAAGTGATATGATATGGCCATCATCATTTTGTGCTTGTGATCTCCATCTCCGAAGCACCTCCATGATTACCATCATCACTGGCGTGACACCTTGATCTCCATCGTAGCATCGTTGTCATCTCGCAAATCTTATGCTTCTACGACTATCGCTACCGCTTAGTGATAAAGTAAAGCATTACAGGGCGATTGCATTGCATACAATAAAGCGACAACCATATGGCTCTTGCCAGTTGTCGATAACTTGGTTACAAAACATGATCATCTCATACAATAAAATATAGCATCACGTCTTGACCATATCACATCACAACATGCCCTGCAAAAACAAGTTAGATGTCCTCTACTTTGTTGTTGCAAATTTTACGTGGCTGCTACGGGCTTAATAAAGAACCGTTCTTACCTACGCATCAAAACCACAACGATAGTTTGCCAAGTTGGTGTTGTTTTAACCTTCGCAAGGACCGGGCGTAGCCACACTCGGCTCAACTAAAGTGAGAGAGACAGACACCCGCCGGTCACCTTTAAGCAACTAGTGCTCGTGGCAGTGAAACCAGTCTCGCGTAAGCGTACGCGTAATGTCGGTCCGGGCCGCTTCATCTCACAATACCGCTGAACCAAAATATGACATGCTAATAAACAGTATGACTTATATCGCCCACAACTCACTTATGTTCTACTCATGCATATGACATGTACGCATAAAACCTTGCTCGGATGCCACTGTTGGGGAACGTAGTAATTTCAAAAAAATTCCTACACACACGCAAGATCATGGTGATGCATAGCAACGAGAGGGGAGAGTGTGTCCACGTACCCTCGTAGACCAAAAGCGGAAGCGTTAGAACAACGCGGTTGATGTAGTCCCTCGAACTCAGATCCAGCCGAGTGTTGAGGGAGAGTTTCGTCAGCATGACGGCGTGGTGACGATGATGATGTTCTACCGACGCAGGGCTTTGCCTAAGCACCGCTACAATATTATCGAGGTGGACTATGGTGGAGGGGGGCACCGCACACGGCTAAGAGATCTAAGGGATCAATTGTTGTTGTGTCTAGAGGTGCCCCCCTGCCCCTGTATATAAAGGAGCAAAAGGGAGGGGGTCGGCCGGCCAGGAGGGGCGCGCCAGGAGGAGTCCTCCTCCCACTGGGAGTAGGACTTCCCCCCTTCCTTGTTGGAGTAGGAGAGAAGGAAAGAGGGGGAGAGGAGGAAGGAAAAGGGGGCTGCACCCCTTGTCCAATTCGGACCAGAGGGGGGCTGCGCGCCTCCTTCCTTTCTGCCTCTCTCCTCTATTTCCGTATGGCCCAATAAGGCCCATATAATCCCCGGCGAATTCCGGTAACTCTCTGGTACTCCGAAAAATACCCGAATCACTCGGAACCTTTCCGAAGTCCGAATATAGTCGTCCAATATATCGATCTTTACGTCTCGACCATTGAGACTCCTCGTCATGTCCCCGATCTCCTCCGGGACTCCGAACTCCTTTGGTACATCAAAACACATAAACTCATAATAAAACTGTCATCGAAACCTTAAGCGTGCGGACCCTACGGGTTCGAGAACTATGTAGACATGACCGAGACATGTTTCCGGTCAATAACCAATAGTGTAACCTGGATGCTCATATTGGCTCCCACATATTCTACGAATATCTTTATCGGTCAGACCGCATAACAACATACGTTGTTCCCTTTGTCATCGGTATGTTACTTGCCCGAGATTCGATTGTCGGTATCTCAATACCTAGTTCAATATCGTTACCGGCAAGTCTCTTTACTCGTTACGTAATACATCATCTCGCCACTAACTCATTAGTCACATTGCTTGCAAGGCTTATAGTGATGTGTATTACCGAGAGGGCCCAGAGATACCTCTTCGACAATCGGAGTGACAAATCCTAATCTCGAAATACGCCAACCCAACAAGTACCTTTGGAGACACCTGTAGAGCACCTTTATAATCACCCAGTTACGTTGTGACGTTTGGTAGCACACAAACTGTTCCTCCGGTAAACGGGAGTTGCATAATCTCATAGTCATAGGATGTGACGCCCCGAGTCCGATGCTCCAGTTGCCTTCCATTTATTTTCGTTGTTGTCATGTGTTTATGTTTGTTGCATTATCATAATTGTGTTGCATATTTCTTTTCTATATGTTTGTTGCCATGATCATGTTGAGTGCCTTGTCATATTTGCTTCTTGCTTCATGATCATCATTGTTTACACTGCATTGTGCCTTTTTTTCATTTTGCATTTCATCATCATCACCATGTGCATCACATTCTTCATGATGTTGTCATGCTCTATGCATGTTGCATGTGACCAAACCCCTTGCTATGTCTCTCAAATCTACCCATGCATCAACACCTCCTTCTTCCTTCTTATTCTTTTCATTTTTGCTAGTGCCATTTTCTGTCCTCGATAAATGTTCATTCTTTTCCTATAAATCATGCACTTTCCCTACATCCTCTCCGCTAATTTTCAGCCCATTTGAAGGTGTTTTGGTTGGGTTAAAAAATGGCTCAAGTTTGAATTTAATTCAAACTTGAATTATTTTTGTATCCTTAAAAATGCCCAAAGCAATTCGTTAAAATTCTGCACAAATTCTGGACTCCAGGGATATCCTCATATCTCTCTCCACCCTATCCATTATTCCTGTGCTTTTCTGTCTTGTTTTCTGTCTGAAGAAAAGAGAAGAAGAGAAGCAGCAGTGGCAACAGCGCAGCCCACCAGCACTCACTCCCCGCAGCCCACCTGGGCCTTTCTTTCCCCGGCGCAGCCGAGCTGAACGGCCACCTGCTCCGCTACAGCACCGTCTCCCTCCTCTGCCTTCAGGAGCGCCAACGTCGTGAGCTCTGTTTCACGGACGTCGAGGCCAGCACGTCCCGCTCCCCTATAAAGCCCCAAGACCATGCCCTAGGGTTTCCCTTTTCCCCTCCCGCCGCCGCCACAAGCCCTCTGCTTTCTCTCGTTGTTCTTCTCTTCTCCAAGAACAGAGAACCCGGGAGAAAACCCAGCCGACGTCTGTCGTCGTTCTTGCAGCCGGAGGGCGTCAAGATCGTCTCCGACATGTCCATCTTCTTCCTCTACGTCCACTACATCCGTTCAGGCGTCTTCCCCGAACCAGGTCGCCTCCACTATGTCGTCGTCTTCTTCCCCTGCTTCCTCTTCTTCATGGAGCCGAACACCGACATGATCAGCGCCTCCTCACGCCTCTGACATTGTGCTCCCGGCCTCTTCATCTTGCCCTACGGGACCCCGGTAAGCAGCCGCCCCTCCTCGCTCTCCATCGGCGTTGTTTGTTTCCGTTCGGCCTCGATCTGTTGATGTCAGAGACTTGTCGCTGTACCCTCGCCTTGCGCACGAAATAGAGCACCTCGCTCTCTATCCGTAGCTGCGTCCACGCACACCATGCTATGCCCGCGTCCTTGACAGTTTCCTCGCACGCCGTTGCACGCACGCACACGACACCGACAAGCAGTTGTCGCTGCCATCCGCCTTGCCGTACCGTGCCTGAGACGAGCATGAGCTCGCGCTCGAGCCTTTGTACGCATGTGTCGCCCAGCGCATCTTCCTCCCAATCCCGCACACCCGCCGCCGCCTCCTAGGCCCCGTCGTTTCACATTGCCCGCCGGAGCCGTCGATGGCTTCTCTGTTGCAGAGGAGAAGGAATCCTATCCGCCGTGGGTCTAGATCAAAAGGGGGCCGTGCCCCATCCCTCCAACATCAGCAGCAGCAGCGCAGTAGATCGGGCCATGGAGTTCTACCTGGGAGACCCTGGTTCGAATCCCCTCGGGAACATATTCCCCAATTTTTGCCTCCTCTTTGACAGTGGGACCCCCTCGTCATTCTCTCTGTCCACACACACCCCTCTCCACACCCACGCGGCCACACTCCTGCCACATCAGCACCAGGGCCCCCTCGTCATTGACAGTGGCTGGCTCAGCCCGTGTTCCCCTGTTGTTTTATTTTTTTCCTTTTGCATAATTTCAGAAAATGCCCCTGTTTTGTTTTGCTAATAACTAATCAAGCATGCATCCAAATTAAACCAACTATATATGTAAAATGCTTACAATTTTATCTAGTTTCGCAATATCCAACTTTCATCCATGTTAAAATATTTAAAATTGCTGTTTGTATTAATTTGCATAAATGCCATGCTAAAATGATTTATTTCAAAATTAAATAACCGTAACTCTGTTTTAAATAAACTTTATATGTAAATGGGGTAGAAAAATGCATAGTTTAACTTCATGCAATTACATTGCATGTTTAACAACTCTAAAACTGTGCATAGGGCAGAACAGTACCAAATTCGAATATTGCTCATGAGGATTTTCCGGAATTGTTGTTAGTTCTTCCGGCCTCATTTAAATGTGCCTAGTTAGGTAGTTTTCTTATGATTCACCCCCTTGCCATGCTAATAACATTTAATATTGTTGGGTACATAACCGAGATCAAACTAAATAATTGCATGTGGTGTTTTGTCAATATGCAACTCGTTGCATATTGAGCTCCATTTAACTTGTAGTATTGTTTGTTGCACTTTGCCATGCCATGCCTCCTTAAACCGGACATGCATCATACTTGTTTGTGCATCATGCCATGTTTATGCTTGTGCATTTACCATGTTGTTTGTTTCTTTCCATTGTTGCTTCTTAGTTCCGGTAATGTTGCGATTGTGAGGATTCGTTCGACTACGTTCGTTGGTCTTCTTCTTGGACTCGTTCTTCTTCCTTGCTGGATCTTAGGCAAGATGATCGTCACCTTGGATCTCACTACTATCATTGCTATGCTAGTTGCTTCGTTCTATCGCTATGCTACCACTAGTAGAAAAAGGGTCAAACGTGAAGCACATTAGTGCCGGTTTGTAAAAAAACCGGCACTAATGTGATCAATAGTGCCGGTTCGAATGGCTATGCATTAGTGCCAGTTCGTAATGAACCTTTAGTACCGGTTCGTGCCACGAACCGGTACTAAAGGGGTGGTGGCAGGCTGGCGACAGGCCAGGGCCCCACGAGCCCCTTTAGTGACGGTTTGAGACACAAACCAGTACTAAAGGTCTAACCTCTAGTACTACGGCCTGTTTGGAATTTTTTAGAATCCTCAAATTCCAAAAGGAAAAAAAGATATGGTCAAATTTCAGTTTTTCTAAAAAAAAATTGGTTAAATCTGGTCAAACTACTTATTCAAGAAGTATTAATGTTACTACATAATTATTCAAGAATATTAGTGTTACTAAATAATTATTTCGGTTTTTGAATTTTGGTCAAATATGGTCAAACTATGGTCAAACTATGGTCAAACTTATTCAAGAAATATTAGTGTTACTAAATAATTACTGTTTTTTTAGAATAATAGTTTCAAACTCAAACGGTGAAATGTGTGACTTCATGCTCAAGCTAAACTACTGAGGGTTAATAGGATTAACATCTTACTATTGTCAGGAAAACAACAAGTGCAGACTTGGAAACGAAGGAGAATAGAACCCGAAAGTTAAGCGTGCTCGGGCTGCAGTAGTGAGAGGGATGGGTGACCGGTCGGGAAGTTAGATGATTTGGAATGAGTGATCCACACTTGAGCAGTTAAGAGAGGTGATTAGAGACTAAATTATCAAATAATTCAGAAAAATTAAAAATCGAAAAAAAAACAATTTTTTTCCAAAATTCTCAAAAAAAAATTCAAAAAAAAAACCTTTAGTACCGGTTGGTAACACCAACCGGTACTAAAGGTCCCCCATACCAGCGCGTGAGCTCACGCCACGTGGTGGCACTTTAGCGTCGGTTCGTGCCGAACCGGTACTAAAGGGGGGGCCTTTAGTGCCCACACTTTAGTGCCGGTTCCATAATCGGCACTAAAGGCCCTTACAAACCGGTTTTAAAGCTCCGTTTTCTACTAGTGTACGCTTCCTATTCACTTGTTCTTCAAGCTTCCCCGAATTGCCATGTCAGCCTCTAACCTTTTCACCCTTCCTAGCAAACCGTTGTTTGGCTATGTACCGCTTTTGCTCAGCCACCCCATATAGCATTGTTAGTTGCAGGTGAAGTTGAAGATTGCTCCATGGTGGACAGGATTATGTTGGGATATCACAATATCTCTTATTTAAATTAATGCATCTATAAACTTGGTAAAGGGTGGAAGACTCGGCCTTATGCCTGGTGTTTTGTTCCACTCTTGCTGCCCTAGTTTCCTTCATATCGGTATTATGTTCCCGGATTTTGCGTCCCTAACGCGGTTGGGTGATTTATGGGACCCCCTTGACAGTTCGCTTTGAATAAAACTCCTCCAGCAAGGCCCAACCTTGGTTTTACCATTTGCCTCACCACCACCTACTTTTCCCTTGGGAGTCGCTCTCTCGAGGGTCATCTTTATTTTAGCCCCCCCCCTCGGGGCCAGTGCTTCTCTAAGTGCTGGTCTGAACCGAGCAGCCTGCGGGGCCCCCTCGGGGAAACTCGAGGTCTGGTTTTACTCGTAGCTTGACTTATCTGGTGTTGCCCTGAGAACGAGATATGTGCAGCTCCTATCAGGATTGTCGGCGCATCGGGCGGCTTTGCTAGTCTTGTTTTACCGTTGTCGAAATGTCTTGTAAACCGGGATTCCAAGTCTGATCGGGTCTTCTTGGGAGAAGGTATATCCTTCGTTGATCGCGAGAGCTTATCATGGGCTAAGTTGGGACACCCTGCAGGGTATAATCTTTTGAAAGCCGTGCCTGCGGTTATAGGCAGATGGGAATTTGTTAATGTCCGGTTGTAGATAACTTGACACCAGATCCGAATTAAAACGCATCAACCCCGTGTGTAGCCGTGATGGTCTCTTTTCGGCGGAGTCCGGAAAGTGAACACGGTTTTGGGTTATGTTTGAAGTAGGAGTTCAGGATCACTTCTTGATCATTGCTAGCTTCACGACCGTTCCACTTGCTCTCTTCTCGCTCTTATTTGCGTATGTTAGCCACCATATATGCTTAGTCGCTGCTGCAACCTCACCACTTTACCCCTTCCTTTCCCATTAAGCTTTGCTAGTCTTGATACCCATGGTAATGGGATTGCTGAGTCCTCGTGGCTCACAGATTACTACAACAACAGTTGCAGATACAGGTTATGCGATGATCATGACGCAAGAGCGATATTTGCTTGTTTTGGAGTTCTTCTTCTGCTTCTTCTTCGATCAGGGATAGGTTCCAGGTCGGCAGCCTGGGCTAGCAGGGTGGATGTCGTTTGAGTTTCTGTTTGTGTTTCATCCGTAGTCGGATGATGCTCTTATGTATGATGATGTTGTATTCGTGTGGCATTCTATGCCTCTTGTATGTATCCCCATCTATTATGTAATGTTGATGTAATGATATCCACCTTGCAAAAGCATTTCAATATGCAGTTCTATCCTTGGTGGGACCTTCGAGTCTCTTTAGGATAGTATCGCATATTGGGCGTGACAAGTTGGTATCAGAGCCTCGACCGACCATAGGAGCCCCCTTGATTGTTGGCCATTGTTGAGTCTAGAAGAAAACTATTTTGAGTCTTAGGATTATATGTATCGGAGAGTAGGATTCTTTTTACTCCTCAGCCCCGTTCGTTGCTCTAGTGAGGTCTCCTGACGTAGATGTTTTGACTTTCCTCTTCTCAAATTTCACTAAAAAAATTTAGGATCACGCGGGTATCTTGGAATCGTTCCGATGGTTTTGTGACGAGAACATTGTTCTTGGTGCCTCCTGTATTTTATGTGGCAGTGACCCGGGGAGTTGAGCTCCGAGGTGTTGTCGTCACAATTTTATCATTGTAGTTCTGGAATACCTGAGTTTTGCCGACATCGAAAATCTCTTTTATGCAGTTGTTGGTGAGATAACCTCGACGCCACCCAGTACTTGGGCGCGAGTTCGGGAGTATTGCCATAACTCGTATAACGGATGCTTTTCGAAGGTTGAGGTACACAATTTCCGGAGTTTTCTTGGTTATGTGTTGACGGATGGATACGGCTGGATGTAGGTATTGTTAGTTTGGGTGAGTTATATTGCTTCCCCTGTATCCCCAACACCAGATTGCATAACCAGAAAGTTTCGGGAGTTTATAGGTGGGAATTCAAGTAGCTCGTAGAATATCTTTCCGACAGATACATGATATGGGTTTGGGTAAATCTCTATCATATGTATTTGTTCCGGCTTATTCTGCAAGCCAAATCCTTTGTTTTGTTTTATTTGTGGTATTCGAGTTGCTTCGAAGTCAAGTGTTGAATCCATACCTTTCAAGCGGTGTTCTCATATTTCTATGGGAGTACTAATCCTTTTGATCATTGAGGTTGTCATGTTAATTCTTTTCCAACCGGTGCACTTCTCTTCGAGATGATCCCATCATTCTCCCCATCCGCAAGATCAATTCTAAGTTTTTCTCAACGGTGTTTGTTTCGTTCATCCCAAGTTGTCTTTGTTTTTCCCCACCCTCCCACCCTTTTTCTTCAAGGACTCAGATTTCTTAATCGGGTATCCATTTTATTGATGGGAGGTCTCTTCATTCTTTTCTTTCAATGTTCTTATCCGATGATTTCCCATGAATATGCTCAACAGTTTCAAGGTCATCATCCTTCATTATTGTTTCTTCTCCGGTGGATCCAATTCAAGCTTTCGATATTCATCATATTCATTTCCTCATTTCTAGTGCTTTTCTCATGCCGATGCACCTCTTAATCATTCACTTCTTCCTATTCATTTGTTCTGGAGTGTTGAAGATATCTCAGAAGACTTGTGTTTCCATTCTCAATCCGTTCAAGACATTTTGAGGCTCTTATCTCATTCAATCCATTTAATTCAACTGGTGCAATATTTCTTTAAATCTTTTCAACGGTGTTTCTCTTGAGTGGGCCCCAACCCACAGGTCTTTTCCCAGGATCTTACCTGACTCTTTGAATTTTCCCGGAGCCATTCTCAAATTCATTTCCAAGTTTGACGTAAGAATGAATTTTCATCAGTCGCATGCCTTCTCCAAGGTCGTTTTGAAATTCTTTTCAACTTTGGCTCAACCTTTTTTTTATTTTAATCCTTCTGGAGTGTCTCAACAATTTGGTGGTGTTTCTCCTTGTCATTCTCGGATTTTGAAGACCGAAAAAGAGTTCCTCTTAAATCCTTACTCGTTCTTCCAAAGATGTGTAGTTCAAGTTTGATGCCATCCTCTCATAATTGTTTTCGATTGTGAGAATTCGTTTCTTACCATCCGGAGCATTTCATGAGTTGTTTCCATTTCTTTCCTCCGAAGGCCATCATGTCATAATTCTTCATTCTCAGCGTGTAGCTATCATTCTCCAAGTCTTACCGGTACATCGTTCAAATACCCTCTAATCAGTTCATGATCTCTTCGTTCTCAGGTATCTAAATCCCCTCAAGTATCTTCATTCTTTTCGGTGAATTGTGCATTTGCTATTTTCATTTTCAATTCTTACGGTGGTTCGTTCAAGATTTCTCTTCCTTTGTTATCATATCAATTCATTCGTTATTTTTAATCCCACCGGTGGTTCCATCAATACCTTCTCAAGTTTGCGCTATCTCTTTTTAATCCCTCAAGAAGAATAAGTAGTATGCCAAATCCGTTTCTTGTCATCAATTTAAATTGGTGAAGGATACGCATAACGTAATTCTTATTATTATTTCATCCAAGTGATCTAGTTTCTTCTTTCAAGAGTTGTTCATCATGTCATTTTTCTTGGTTCGAGGTGCTTCATCTTTTCTTTTTCCGGAGTTCCAAGTTTTCCGTGTTATCTCGTCGCAAAGCTCCATCTAAATCATTGCAAGGCTTCACCTTGTTCTTTCAACTTCTCTTCCTTTCTATCATTCTTTTATTACCGGAGTTCTTCATGGAGGTTCTACATGGTGCTTCATCAAGGATTTAATTCATTCTTCAATTGTTCTTCAAGATTTCTCTTGAAGTTATGACCCGCCAAGCTATGCTAAAAAAATAAACATGGTGCTCAACACATGTTTAGTTTTGAGGATCTCAAGTATTCTTCATCTTGCATTCCAAAGTGTAATTCTTTCTATCTTATCTTTTGAGGTGGTGTTATGTCACTCTTGACAACTTCCCTTCGTGATTCAAGTTGTCAAGAATGAGATATTTTAAATCCATCATTTTCTCTTTGTTCAGGAGATCGTTTCAACCTATCAATCCCTTCATTGGAGTTATCTTGGTATAGATTTCACCTAAAGTCTTCCCTAAGGAATGTTGCTATTATGGTGCTATCAATGATCCGAGTTTTCTCCTATTCTCTCGGCGAAAGAAGTTTTCATCTCTTCTTTGATCTCAAACAAGCAAATGTTTTTTCGTTAGTGGCAGAATTTCACCTCAAGTGTTGAGATGTTTCCATAAGCCCACTACAGGTTTATTATTTTGTTGTTGGTTTTCCAACAACTCCGTTTTAACCTTCTTGGAATGGTGCTTTCCAAGCTCTTTTGTGGCAGAAGTTGCATTTTCTACTCCACTCTATTATTCCAACGATCTATCTTCTATTCTTTCCTCCGGAGACATTGTGATGTTGCTCTTTTCACTCATCATCTTGTTTTTTCAAGATCTTGTTCTTCTCCTTGCTTCTCCGTTTAGCCGGAGTGTTGTGTTCTCATTCAAGTTCTCTCAAGTTATCAAGTTTTCCTTCTTCTTTCAGCCGGAGTGCTACCCAAATTATATCAATCTATGTCCTTCTCTATCTAGTTTTAACCGGAGTGGTTTCAATATCTATCTTATCACTAAACCTCTTGGTTCTCGTCGTATCCCTTGTTCCTCTTTTCTAACGGAGTGTTTTCAACTTTCTTCATCTTCGTTGTTTTCTTTCTTTCATTTTGCAACCTCTCAAGGTTCATGGTTTCACTCGCTTGTCGAAGAAGCAATTTAGTTTACCTCTTATCTTCCTCTTCCTTTTCCCTCCGGTGCCATCCTAGATCTTGGGACGAGATCTCTTGTAAGTGGAGGAGTGTTGTGACGCCCCGAGTCCGATGCTCCAGTTGCCTTCCATTTATTTTCGTTGTTGTCATGTGTTTATGTTTGTTGCATTATCATAATTGTTTTGCGTATTTCTTTTCCATATGTTTGTTGCCATGATCATGTTGAGTGCCTTGTCACATTTGCTTCTTGCTTCATGATCATCATTGTTTACATTGCATTGTGCCTTTTTTCATTTTGCATTTCATCATCATCACCATGTGCATCACATTCTTCATGATGTTGTCATGCTCTATGCATGTTGCATGTGACCAAACCCCTTGCTATGTCTCTCAAATCTACCCATGCATCAACACCTCCTTCTTCCTTCTTATTCTTTTCATTTTTGCTAGTGCCATTTTCTGTCCTCAATAAATGTTCATTCTTTTCCTATAAATCCTGCACTTTCCCTACATCCTCTCTGCTAATTTTCAGCCCATTTGAAGGTGTTTTGGTTGGGTTAAAAAATGGCTCAGGTTTGAATTTAATTCAAACTTGAATTATTTTTGTATCCTTAAAAATGCCCAAAGCAATTTATTAAAATTCTGCACAAATTCTGGACTCCAGGGATATCCTCATATCTCTCTCCACCCTCTCCATTATTCCTGTGCTTTTCTGTCTTGTTTTCTGTCTGAAGAAAAGAGAAGAAGAGAAGCAGCAGTGGCAACAGCGCAGCCCACCAGCACTCACTCCCCGCAGCCCACCTGGGCCTTTCTTTCCCCGGCCTAGCCGAGCCGAACGGCCACCTGCTCCGCTACAGCACCGTCTCCCTCCTCTGCCTTCAGGAGCGCCAACACCGTGAGCTCTGTTTCACAGACATCGAGGCCAGCACGTCCCGCTCCCCTATAAAGCCCCAAGCCCGCGCCCTAGGGTTTCCCTTTTGCCCTACCGCCGCCGCCACAAGCCCTCTGCTTTCTCTCGTTGTTCTTATCTTCTCCAAGAACAGAGAACCCGAGAGAAAACCCTGCCAGCGTCCATCGTCGTTCTCGCAGCCGGAGGGCGTCAAGATCGTCTCTGACATGTCCATCTTCTTCCTCTACATCCACTACATCCGTTCAGGCGTCTTCCCCGCACCAGGTCGCCTCCACTATGTCACCGTCTTCTTCCCCTGCTTCCTCTTCTTCACGGAGCTGAATGCCGACATGATCAGCGCCTCCTCACGCCTCTGACGTTGTGCTCCCGGCCTCTTCATCTTGTCCTACGGGACCACGGTGAGCAGCCGCCCCTCCTCGCTCTCCATCGGCGGTGTTTATTTCCGTTCGGCCTCGATCTGTTCATGTCAGAGACTTGTCGCTGTACCCTCGCCTTGCGCACGAAATAGAGCACCTCGCTCTCTGTCCGTAGCTGCGTCCACGCACACCATGCTATGCCCGCGTCCTTGACAGTTTCCTCACACGTCGTTGCATGCACGCACACGACACCGACAAGCAGCTGCCGCTGCCATCCGCCTTGCCATGCCGTGCCCGAGACGAGCATGAGCTCGTGCTCGAGCCTTTGTATGCATGCGTCGCCCAGCGCATCTTCCTCCCAATCCCGCACACCCGCCGCCGCCTCCTGGGCCCCGCTGTTTCACCGTTGCCCGCCGGAGCCGTCGGTGGCTTCTCTGTTGCAGAGGAGAAGGAATCCTGTTCGCCGTGGGTCTAGATCAAAAGGGGGCCGTGCCCCATCCCTCCAACATCAGCAGCAGCAGCGCAGTGGATCGGGCCATGGAGTTCTACCTGGGAGACCCTGGTTCGAATCCCCTCGGGAGCATATTCCCCAATATTTGCCTCCTCTTTGACAGTGGGACCCCCTCGTCATTCTCTTTGTCCACACACACCCCTCTCCACACCCACGCAGCCACACTCCTGCCACCTCAGCACCAGGGCCCCCTCGTCATTGACAGTGGCTGGCTCAGCCCGTGTTCCCCTGTTGTTTTATTTTTTTCCTTTTGCATAATTTCAGAAAATGCCCCTATTTTGTTTTGCTAATAACTAATCATGCATGCATCCAAATTAAACAAACTATATATGTAAAATGCTTACAATTTTATCTAGTTTCCCAATATCCAACTTTCATCCATGTTAAAATATTTAAAATTGCTGTTTGTATTAATTTGCATAAATGCCATGCTAAAATGATTTATTTCATAACTAAATAACCGTAACTCTGTTTTAAATAAACTTTATATGTAAATGGGGTAGAAAATGCATAGTTTAACTTGATGCAATTACTTTGCATGTTTAACAACTCTAAAACTGTGCATAGGGCGGAACAGTACCAAATTCGAATATTGCTCATGAGGATTTTCCGGAATTGTTGTTAGTTCTTCCGGCCTCCTTGCCATGCTAATAACATTTAATATTGTTGGGTACATAACCGAGATCAAACTAAATAATTGCATGTGGTGTTTTGTCAATATGCAACTCGTTGCATATTGAGCTCCACTTAACTTGTAGTATTGTTTGTTGCACTTTGCCATGCCATGCCTCCTTAAATCGGACATGCATCATACTTGTTTGTGCATCATGCCATGTTTATGCTTGTGCATTTACCATGTTGTTTGTTTCTTTCTGGTGTTGCTTCTTAGTTCCGGTAATGTTGCGATTGTGAGGATTCGTTCGACTATGTTCGTTGGTCTTCTTCTTGGACTCGTTCTTCTTCCTTGCTGGATCTCAGGCAAGATGATCGTCACCTTGGATCTCACTACTATCATTGCTATGCTAGTTGCTTCGTTCTATCGCTATGCTGTGCTTCCTATTCACTTGTTCTTCAAGCTTCCCCAAATTGCCATGTCAGCCTCTAACATTTTCACCCTTCCTAGCAAACCGTTGTTTGGCTATGTACCGCTTTTGCTCAGCCCCCTCTTATAGCATTGTTAGTTGCAGGTGAAGTTGAAGATTGCTCCATGGTGGACAGGATTATGTTGGGATATCACAATATCTCTTATTTAAATTAATGCATCTATATACTTGGTAAAGGGTGGAAGACTTGGCCTTATGCCTGGTGTTTTGTTCCACTCTTGCCGCCCTAGTTTCTGTCATATCGGTATTATGTTCCCGGATTTTGCGTCCCTAATGCGGTTGGGTGATTTATGGGACCCCCTTGATAGTTCACTTTGAATAAAACGCCTCCAGCAAGGCCCAACCTTGGTTTTACCATTTGCCTCACCACCACCTACTTTTCCCTTGGGAGTCGCTCTCTCGAGGGTCATCTATATTTTAGCCCCCCTCGGGCCAGTGCTTCTCTAAGTGCTGGTCTGAACCGAGCAGCCTGCGGGGCCCCCTCGGGGAAACTCGAGGTCTGGTTTTACTCGTAGCTTGACTTATCTGGAGTTGCCCTGAGAACGAGATATGTGCAGCTCCTATCGGGATTGTCGGTGCATCGGGCGGCTTTGTTGGTCTTGTTTTACCATTGTCGAAATGTCTTGTAAACCGGGATTCCGAGTCTGATCGGGTCTTCCTGGGAGAAGGTATATCCTTCGTTGATCGCGAGAGCTTATCATGGGCTAAGTTGGGACACCCCTGCAGGGTATAATCTTTCGAAAGCCGTGCCTGCGGTTATAGGCAGATGGGAATTTGTTAATGTTCGGTTGTAGATAACTTGACACCAGATCCGAATTAAAACGCATCAACCGCGTGTGTAGCCGTGATGGTCTCTTTTTGGCGGAGTCCGAAAAGTGAACACGGTTTTGGGTTATGTTTGACGTAAGTAGGAGTTCAGGATCACTTCTTGATCATTGCTAGCTTCACGACCGTTCCGCTTGCTCTCTTCTCGCTCTTATTTGCGTATGTTAGCCACCATATATGCTTAGTCGCTGCTGCAACCTCACCACTTTACCCCTTCCTTTCCCATTAAGCTTTGCTAGTCTTGATACCCATGGTAATGGGATTGCTGAGTCCTCGTGGCTCATAGATTACTACAACAACAGTTGCAGCTACAGGTTATGCGATGATCATGACGCAAGAGCGATGTTTGCTTGTTTTGGAGTTCTTCTTCTGCTTCTTCTTCGATCAGGGATAGGTTCTAGCTCGGCAGCCTGGGCTAGCAGGGTGGATGTCGTTTGAGTTTCTGTTTGTGTTTCATCCGTAGTCGAATGATGCTCTTATGTATGATGATGTTGTATTCGTGTGGCATTCTATGCCTCTTGTATGTATCCCCATCTATTATGTAATGTTGATGTAATGATATCCACCTTGCAAAAGTGTTTCTATATGCGGTTCTATCCTTGGTGGGACGTTCGAGTCTCTTTAGGATAGTATCGCATATTGGGCGTGACATAGGAACATGTATATGTCATGAAGAAAGCAATAGCAACATACTAAACGATCAAGTGCTAAGCTAACTGAACGTGTCAAGTCAATCACATCATTCTCCTAATGATGTGATCCCGTTAATAAAATGACAACTCTTTGTCCGTGGCTAGGAAAAATAACCATCTTTGATTAATGAGCTAGTCAAGAGAGGCATACTAGTGACACTCAGTTTGTCTATGTATTCACACATGTATCATGTTTCCGGTTAATACAATTCTAGCATGAATAATAAACATTTATCATGAAATAAGGAAATAAATAATAGCTTTATTATTGCCTCTAGGGCATATTTCCTTCTTTTATGACCTACGTTCCCGTTAATTCGGCTAGGTCATAAGGGGAGCACCTCTGCGATTGTTACTGTCGGTTCAGCTGGATGTGTACCTCAGACTGGGTGAAGCCGAAAGCTAGTTTCCTTAAGAGAATATTCGGTTGGTGAACAAAAGATGTCTTCGTTTATCATAACATAAATCCCCAGTAGTTTTGTATCCTGCGCCATGGTTCGCAGTTCGGACATGTTCCTTGTTGCATGCTTACCAAGGGAAAGAAACCCTTAACGGAACTATTCTCCCTGGAAGATGTTTCTTACTATCCATGTAATATAACATAACTAGTTGGGTACTTGTTTGTTCAAGCACTTATGACCCCTACGCCTGGTCTCCACGCATACTCCGGTTTTCTATAACCGAGCGGGTATTCGGACACACCACGGACTGTAGGATCCGGGGGCTGAAGCGAAAAGGTCCGCCATGACAAATGATTTCAATCCGGCTAGGGGCTACTTATGTCCATCAAATTACACAGTCACTTGGACTGACTATATTCCTCCTCTATACCATCCAACATGCTATCTAGATTACAATCCTGTTGAGAATACTTCGCGGCTAATGCCACCTGGTCATATAGCAGATTCACGGGAATTTCTTGCCCATCTGGCCCTGCCGGTCCGACTTCGGCCATATGGTTCGGGTCCAGTTTGGTGTAATGCGTCTTCACCATAGCCCATGCTTCCCTTGCACCCTGCCGGCAGGCTGACATCTTCCACAGTTGGAAGCACCGCCGTGCTCTTTGAAGCATGTCCACAAGCTCTCCCATGCCATTCAGCAGGAAGCATGATGGCCACAAGGCCTGCGCTACGCCTCGCATCACTTGCCGAGCTCGCTCGTGCAGCTGTGAGAGGTCTTGCAATAAATCACCTGCAGATGCGGGCATCTCCTCCCCAGGGCGACCCGTCAGCATTCCTACAAGTAATACTCTTTCAATATACTTCCTCGCCGAACTATGCTACAGTTCGTCTAGGCAATTACCATAAATGTTGCGGCGAAGCCTTTTGTTCTCCTTCACGGAGTCCACCAGCTGCGCACGGACGTCTTTCAATTCCATGTCCAGCCGAACATTGGCATCTTGGAGAGTATTCTTCTCCTGCTTAACTTGCGTAAGAATGTGCTCGCCAGCCTTTAGTTGTCTCTAGAGATGCGACTCGTCATCCCTCCCACCCTCCGGATTTACTCCGGGGTTATCTGCAGAATTTTCTGTTAAACTTGTCATATCAGCCAGTTGCTAACAGGTATATTTTCGTTCAATCGAGATAAATGTTACCAGATGAGGCCTTCTGGGATTCCTCTAGCTTGGCAACCATGGCCCTCAGTTGGGTCTTGCACTCCTCTAGCTCCCGAGACAATTGCTCATTCTTATCTACAAGAACCTGCGCATAAATTGATACTTAAAACTGTTGTGCCAACCGTTTCAAGTCTCAGGGGCTACTGCTATACATGCTTATCAAAATTTCTTACCCGTATATCTTTGGTATACTGGTTCGTCGCCTGGGCGAGCCCGCCTTGAGCAGCTCGGATGTATGCGTCTCCCGAATTGAAAGCAATAAATGCCTCTTCAGAAAAGATGTTGTTGCGAAGTACGGCCCGTCGACGCCGGTGATTCATGGCGCTCTCTACTTTGGAATTTGTGGCAAAGAGCATGTCTGCGTCCTCTGTCGGAGGACTATGCGTCATCGGCCCTATGTCGGCTTCCTCTCTCGAAGTCGGTTCTGGAGCCCGACTGGTGGAGGCGTGGTTGGATGGATCATCGGATATAGTTCGGATACTCCTCTTCCTGCTAGGATGTAAAGGGTGATGTTATACTTCAAATAACAATAACTACATGATAGGTTGTTTTCTTACCTCTGTAGAGGCGTGTCGGCCCTAACCACCTTCCTCTTGAGCCTACCCAATTCGGATGCCTGTGGCCGACGGGTCCCTAAGGGCTCGGCCCTGCGCTCTGAGCGTCGCCTCTGCAAAAACACGATGCTTTAGGGATAAGGCGTGACATCAGGAAAGAGTCCTCTTCGGGGGATCAAGTCTTCGACTTGGCTTACACACGACGAAGGTAGCAGTCCGGGATAATCAGCAGTAATAGCCACTGAGGCGCCGTCACGGCTCGCCCGATAAATATCCCGTCGACAAGCTCCACGACCGCATCCGAGTTTTCTTCGAGTCCTGGATCCAGGGCCCTTTCGGCGGCCTCTGGCTGCGGGGAAGGGCTGGAGATTCCTTCTACAACCCTCCTCGGTTCCTGCTCAGAAATATCGAGGCAGGTAACCTTAGCAAAGAACACCACGATAAGTGAAGCGAGAAAATAAATGACGACTTACCCAGTTTGGGGGATTGTACATGGAGAATCCGTCCCGCGGTTTGATATGAAGGAAGTCTTCCTCTTCTCCTTTGTATAGATTGTACAATATCCTAGCTAGAGCAGTGGCGGAGTCCGGACCCTTACGGCCACAACGGGTGGCATCGTCTGTCCCGTTGAAATGCCACATGAGATTGCCCCGATATTGAAGCGGCTACACTCCCCGCATTATGCATATTTCCATGACCTCGACTATCGTAGTAACTTTATCCTGCTCATCAGGAAATGTATTTCCCTGGTATCCTCTTCCTGGGGGCCTCGGGGGCGCCAACTTAGGCGTGCCCTCGGCGGGGTGTTACTGAACTTGGGGAGTCCTGTCCGGACTGGATCCGGAAGGGGAGCGTCGTCAATATAAAACCACTCTGAAGCCCAGTTCTCTGGTGCCTTCTTGGGAGTGCCGGATAGGTATCCGGTCTCGGCGATATGCCATATTTCGGCCCCGCCCACTTGACATAGGGACTCTCCCTGGTAGCGGGGGACAAGGCAGAACAACTTCTTCCACAAACCGAAATGAGCTTCGCAACCTAGAAATAGCTCACAAAGGGCGACATACCCTGCTATATGTAGTACGGAGGATGGGGTAAAGTTGTGCAACTGGAGGTCGTAGAACTCCATGAGCCCATGAAGGAATGGATGAATAGGAAACCCGACACCCGTTAATAGATGCGGAATGAGGCATATTTGTTGGAAATATGCCCTAGAGGCAATAATAAAAGGGTTATTATTATATTTCCTTATTCATGATAATTGTCTTTTATTCATGCTATAACTGTATTGTCCGGAAATCATAATACACATGTGAATACATAGACCATAACATGTCCCTAGTGAGCCTCTAGTTGACTAGCTCGTTGGTCAACAGATAGTCATGGTTTCCTGACTATGGACATTAGATGTCATTGACAACGGGATCACATCATTAGGAGAATGATGTGATGGACAAGACCCAATCCTAAGCATAGCACAAGATCGTGTAGTTCGTTTTGCTAGAGCTTTTTCAATGTCAAGTATCTCTTCCTTAGACCATGAGATCGTGTAACTCCCGGATACCGTAAGAGTGCTTTGGGTGTACCAAACGTCACAACGTAACTGGGTGACTATAAAGGTGCACTACAGGTATCTCCGAAAGTGTCTGTTGGGTTGACACGGATCGAGACTGGGATTTGTCACTCCGTATGACGGAGAGGTATCTCTGGGCCCACTCGGTAATGCATCATCATAATGAGCTCAAAGTGACAAAGTGTTTGGTCACGGGATCTTGCATTATGGTACGAGTAAAGTGACTTGCCGGTAACGAGACTGAACAAGGTATTGGGATACCGACGATCGAGTCTCGGGCATGTAACGTACCGATTGACAAAGGGAATTGTATACGGGATTGTTCGAATCCTCGACATCGTGGTTCATCCGATGAGATCATCGAGGAGCATGTGGGAACCAACATGGGTATCCAGATCCCGCTGTTGGTTATTGCCCGAGAGCCGTCTCGGTCATGTCTACGTGTCTCCCGAACCCGTAGGGTCTACACACTTAAGGTTTGGTAACGCTAGGGTTGTATGAATATGAGTATGCAGCATACCGAATGTTGTTCGGAGTCCCAGATGAGATCCCGGACGTCACGAGGAGTTCCAGAATGGTCCGGAGGTAAAGAAAACTATATAGGAAGTGGTATTTCGGCCATCGGGAAAGTTTCGGGGTCACCCGGTATTGTATCGGGACCACCGGAAGGGTCCCGGGGGTCCACCGGGTGGGGCCACCCATCCCGGAGGGCCCCAAGGGCCAAAGTGGGGAGGGGAACCAGCCCTTAGTGGGCTGGTGCGCCCCCTAGGCCCACCCCCTGCGCCTAGGGTTGAAACCCTAGGGTGGGGGGGCGCCCCACTTGCCTTCGGGGGTACTCCACCCCCCTTGGCCGTCGCCCCCTTGGGAGATTGGATCTCCCAGGGCCGGCGCCCCCCTGAGGGCCTATATAAAGGGAGGGGGGAGGGGGGCAGCCGCACCCTGAAGTCTTGGCGCCCCCTCCCCCTGCTACACCTCTTCCTCCTCCATCACGTGCTTGGCGAAGCCCTGCCGGAGTGCTGCTATTCCACCACCACCACGCTGTTGTGCTGCTGCTGGAGCCATTATCATCAACCTCTCCTTCCCCCTTGCTGGATCAAGACGGAGGAGACGTTACGCTGACCGTACGTGTGTTGAATGCGGAGGTGCCGTCCGTTCGGCGCTAGGATCTCCGGTGATAGGATCACGACGAGAACGACTACTTCAACCCCGTTCTTTTGAACGCTTCCGTGCAATCTACAAAGTGGTATGTAGATGCAATCTCTCTCCCATGACTCATTGCTTAGATGAACTCATAGATGGATCTTGGTGAAACCGTAGGAAAAATTTTAATTTTCTGCAACGTTCCTCAACAGTGGCATCATGAGCTAGGTCTATGCGTAGTTCTCTATTGCACGAGTAGAACACAATTTTGTTGTGGGTGTAGATCTTATCAACTTTCTTGCCGCTACTAGTCTTATCTTGCTTCAGCGGTATTGTGGGATGAAGCGGCCCGGACCAACCTTACACGTACGCTTACGTGAGACCGGTTCCACCGACTGACATGCACTAGTTGCATAAGGTGGCTGGCGGGTGTCTGTCTCTCCCACTTTAGTTGGAGCGGATTCTATGAAAAGGGTCCTTATGAAGGGTAAATAGAAGTTGACAAGATCACGTTGTGGTTATTCGTAGGTAAGAAAATGTTCTTGGTAGAACCCAATTGCAGCCATGTAAAAGATGCAACAACAATTAGAGGACGTCTAACTTGTTTTTGCAGCAATTGTCATGTGATGTGATATGGCCAGATGTTGTGATGAATGATAAATGACATATTGTGATGTATGAGATCATGTTCTTGTAATAGGAATCACGACTTGCATGTCGATGAGTATGACAACCGGCAGGAGCCATAGGAGTTGTCTTTATTTTTTGTATGACCTGCGGGTCATTGAAGAACGCCATGTAAATTACTTTACTTTATTGCTAAACGCGTTAGCCATAGAAGTAGAAGTAGTCGTTGGCGTGACAACTTCATGAAGACACAATGATGGAGATCATGATGATGGAGATCATGGTGTCATGCCGGTGACAAAGATGATCATGGAGCCCCGAAGATGGAGATCGAAGGAGTTGTATGATATTGGCCATATCATGTCACTACTATATAATTGCATGTGATGTTTATTATGGTTTATGCATCTTGTTTACTTAGAACGACGGTAGTAAATAAGATGATCCCTTATAAAAAATTTCAAGAAAGTGTTCCCCCTAACTGTGCACCATTGCTAAAGTTCGTCGTTTCGAAGCACCACGTGATGATTGTGTGTGATAGATCCTTACGTTCACATACAACGGGTGTAAGACAGATTTACACATGCAGAACACTTAGGGTTAACTTGACGAGCCTAGCATGTACAGACATGGCCTCGGAACACAAGAGACCGAAAGGTCGAACATGAGTCGTATAGAAGATATGATCAACATGGAGATGTTCACCGATGATGACTAGTCCATCTCACGTGATGATCGGACACGTCCTAGTCGACTCAGATCGTGTAACACTTAGATGACTAGAGGGATGTCCGGTCTGAGTGGGAGTTCATTAAATAATTTGATTAGATGAACTTAATTATCATGAACTTAGTCTAAAACTTTTGCAAAATATGTCTTGTAGATCAAATGGCCAACGCTCATGTCAACATGAACTTCAATGCGTTCCTAGAGAAAACCAAGCTGAAAGATGATGGCAGCAACTATTCGGACTGGGTCCGGAACCTGAGGATCATCCTCATAGCAGCCAGGAAACAATATGTCCTAGAAGGACCGCTAGGTGATGCACCCGTCCTAGAGAACCAAGACATTATGAATGCTTGGCAGACTCGCGCTGATGATTACTCCCTCGTTCAGTGCGGCATGCTTTACAGCTTAGAACCGGGGCTCCAAAAGCGTTTTGAGCAACACGGAGCATATGAGATGTTCGAGGAGCTGAAACTAGTTTTCCAAGCTCATGCCCGGGTCGAGAGATATGAAGTCTCCGACAAGTTCTATAGTTGTAAGATGGAGGAAAATAGTTCTGTCAGTGAGCACATACTCAAAATGTCTGGGTTGCACAACCACCTGTCCCAGCTGGACATTAACCTCCCGGATGAGGCGGTCATTGATAGAATCCTTTAGTCGCTCCCACCAAGCTACAAGAGCTTTGTGATGAACTACAATATGCAGGGGATGGTAAAGACCATTCCTGAAGTATTTTCAATGCTGAAGTCAGTAGAGGTTGAAATCAAGAAAGAACATCAAGTGTTGATGGTCAATAAGACCACTAAGTTCAAGAAGGGCAAGGGTAAGAAGAACTTCAAGAAGGACGGCAAAGATGTTGCCGTGCCCGGTAAGCCAGTTGCCGGGAAGAAGTCAAAGAATGGGCCCAAGCCTGAAACTGAGTGCTTTTATTGCAAGGGGAAGGGTCACTAGAAGCGGAACTGCCCCAAATACTTAGCGGATAAGAAGGCCGGCAACACAAAAGGTATATTTGATATACATGTAATTGATGTGTACCTTACCAGTACTCGTAGTAACTCCTGGGTATTTGATACCGGTGCCGTTGCTCACATTTGTAACTCACAGCAGGAGCTGCGGAATAAGCGGAGACTGGCGAAGGACGAGGTGACGATGCGCGTCGGGAATGGTTCCAAGGTCGATGTGATCGCCGTCGGCACGCTACCTCTACATTTACCTACAGGATTAGTTTTAAACCTTAATAATTGTTATTTAGTGCCAAGTTTGAGCATGAACATTGTATCTGGATCTCGTTTGATACGAGATGGCTACTCATTTAAATCCGAGAATAATGGTTGTTCTATTTATATGAGAGATATGTTTTATGGTCATGCCCCGATGGTCAATGGTTTATTCTTAATGAATCTCGAACGTAATGTTACACATATTCATAGCGTGAATACCAAAAGATGTAAAGTTGATAACGATAGTCCCACATACTTGTGGCACTGCCGCCTTGGTCACATTGGTGTCAAGCGCATGAAGAAGCTCCATGCTGATGGACTTTTAGAGTCTCTCGATTATGAATCATTTGACACATGCGAACCATGCCTCATGGGCAAAATGACCAAGACCCCGTTCTCCGGAACAATGGAGCGAGCAACCAACTTGTTGGAAATCATACATACCGATGTGTGCGGTCCAATGAGCGTTGAGGCTCGCGGAGGATATCGTTATGTTCTCACTCTCACTAATGACTTGAGTAGATATGGGTATGTCTACTTGATGAAACACAAGTCTGAGACCTTTGAAAAGTTCAAGGAATTTCAGAATGAAGTAGAGAATCAACGTGACCGAAAGATAAAATTCTTACGATCGGATCGTGGAGGAGAATATTTAAGTCACGAGTTTGGTACACACTTAAGAAAATGTGGAATCGTTTCACAACTCACGCCGCCTGGAACACCTCAGCGTAACGGTGTGTCCGAACGTCGTAATCGCACTCTACTGGATATGGTGCGATCTATGATGTCTCTTACCGATTTACCGCTATCATTTTGGGGATACGCTCTAGAGACAGCTACATTCACTTTAAATACGGCACCGTCTAAATCCGTTGAGACGACACCGTATGAATTATGGTTTGGGAAGAAACCTAAGCTGTCATTTCTAAAAGTTTGGGGATGCGATGCTTATGTCAAGAAACTTCAACCTGAAAAGCTCGAACCCAAGTCGAAAAAACGCGTCTTCATAGGATACCCTAAAGAAACCATTGGGTATACCTTCTACTTAAGATCCGAGGGCAAGATCTTTGTTTCCAATAACGGATCCTTTCTGGAAAAAGAGTTTCTCTCGAAAGAAGTAAGTGGGAGGAAAGTAGAACTCGATGAAGTACTACCTCTTGAACAGGATAGTAGTGCAGCTCAGGAAAATGTTCCTGTGATGCCTACACCAACTGAAGAGGAAAACAATGATGATGATCAAGGTACTTCGGATCAAGTTGCTACTGAACTTCGTAGGTCCACAAGGACACGTTCCGCACCAGAGTGGTACGGCAACCCTGTCCTGGAAATCATGTTGTTGGACAACGGTGAACCTTCGAACTATGAGAAGCAATGGCGGGCCCAGATTCCAACAAATGGCTAGAAGCCATGAAATCCGAGATAGAATCCATGTATGAAAACAAAGTATGGACTTTGACTGACTTGCCCGATGATCGGCGAGCGATAGAAAACAAATGGATCTTTAAGAAGAAGACGAACGCGGATGGTAATGTCACCATCTATAAAGCTCGACTTGTCGCTAAGGGTTATCGGCAAGCTCAAGGGATTGACTACGATGAGACTTTCTCTCCCGCAGCGAAGCTTAAGTCCGTCCGAATCATGTTAGCAATTGCCGCATACTATGATTATGAGATATGGCAGATGGACGTCAAAACGGCATTCCTTAACGGGCATCTTAAGGAAGAACTGTATATGATGCAGCCGGAGGGTTTTGTCGATCCTAAGAATGCTAACAAAGTATGCAAGCTCCAACGATCCATTTATGGGCTGGTGCAAGCATCTCGGAGTTGGAACATTCGCTTTGATGAGATGATCAAAGCGTTTGGGTTTATGCAGACTTATGGAGAAGCCTGCGTTTACAAGAAAGTGAGTGGGAGCTCTGTAGAATTTCTCATATTATATGTAGATGACATAATTTTGATGGGAAATGATATAGAATTCTTGGACAACATTAAGGCCTACTTGAATAAGTGTTTTTCAATGAAGGACCTTGGAGAAGCTGCTTATATATTAGGCATCAAGATCTATAGGGATAGATCGAGACGCCTCATAGGTCTTTCACAAAGCACATACCTTGATAAGATTTTGAAGAAGTTCAAAATGGATCAGTCCAAGAAAGGGTTCTTGCCTGTACTGCAAGGTGTGAGATTGAGCTTGGCTCAATGCCCGACCACGGCAAAAGATAAAGAAGAGATGAGCGTCATCCCCTATGCCTCAGCCATAGGATCTATTATGTATGCCATGCTGTGTACCAGACCTGATGTAAACCTTGCCGTAAGTTTGGTAGGAAGGTACCAAAGTAATCCCGGCAAGGAACACTGGACAGCGGTCAAGAATATCCTGAAGTACCTGAAAAGGACAAAGGACATGTTTCTCGTTTATGGAGGTGACAAAGAGCTCGTCGTAAAGGGTTACGTCGACGCTAGCTTCGACACAGATCTGGATGACTCTAAGTCACAAACCGGATACGTGTATATGTTGAATGGTGGAGCAGTAAGCTGGTGCAGCTGCAAGCAGAGCGTCGTGGCGGGATCTACATGTGAAGCGGAGTACATGGCAGCCTCGGAGGCAGCGCATGAAGCAATATGGGTGAAGGAGTTCATCACCGACCTAGGAGTCATACCCAATGCGTCGGGGCCGATCAAACTCTTCTGTGATAACACTGGAGCTATTGCCCTTGCCAAGGAGCCCAGGTTTCACAAGAAGACCAGGCACATCAAGCGTCGCTTCAACTCCATCCATGAAAATGTTCAAGATGGAGACATAGATATTTGCAAAGTACATACGGATCTGAATGTCGCAGATCCGTTGACTAAACCTCTCTCGCGAGCAAAACATGATCAACACCAGAACTCTATGGGTGTTCGATTCATCACAATGTAACTAGATTATTGACTCTAGTGCAAGTGGAAGACTGTTGGAAATATGCCCTAGAGGCAATAATAAAATGGTTATTATTATATTTCCTTATTCATGATAATTGTCTTTTACTCATGCTATAACTGTATTGTCCGTAAATCGTAATACACGTGTGAATACATAGACCATAACATGTCCCTAGTGAGCCTCTAGTTGACTAGCTCGTTGGTCAATAGATAGTCATGGTTTCCTGACTATGGACATTAGATGTCATTGACAATGGGGTCACATCATTAGGAGAATGATGTGATGGACAAGACCCAATCCTAAGCATAGCACAAGATCGTGTAGTTCGTTTTGCTAGAGCTTTTTCAATGTCAAGTATCTCTTCCTTAGACCATGAGATCGTGTAACTCCCGGATACCGTAAGAGTGCTTTGGGTGTACCAAACGTCACAACGTAACTGGGTGACTATAAAGGTGCACTACAGGTATCTCCGAAAGTGTCTGTTGGGTTGACACGGATCGAGACTGGGATTTGTCACTTCGTATGACGGAGAGGTATCTCTGGGCCCACTCGGTAATGCATCATCATAATGAGCTCAAAGTGACCAAGTGTTTGGTCACGGGATCATGCATTATGGTACGAGTAAAGTGACTTGCCGGTAACGAGACTGAACGAGGTATTGGGATACCGACGATTGAGTCTCGGGCATGTAACGTACCGATTGACAAAGGGAATTGTATACGGGGTTGTTCGAATCCTCGACATCGTGGTTCATCTGATGAGATCATCGAGGAGCATGTGGGAACCAACATGGGTATCCAGATCCCGCTGTTGGTTATTGCCCGAGAGCCGTCTCGGTCATGTCTACGTGTCTCCCGAACCCGTAGGGTCTACACACTTAAGGTTCGGTAACGCTAGGGTTGTATGAATATGAGTATGCAGCATACCGAATGTTGTTCGGAGTCTCGGATGAGATCCCGGACGTCACGAGGAGTTCCGGAATGGTCCAGAGGTAAAGAAAACTATATAGAAAGTGGTATTTCGGCCATCGGGAAAGTTTCGGGGTCACCTGGTATTGTACCGGGACCACCGGAAGGGTCCCGGGGGTCCACCGGGTGGGGCCACCCATCCCGGAGGGCCCCAAGGGCCGAAGTGGGGAGGGGAACCAGCCCTTAGTGGGCTGGTGTGCCCCCCTAGGCCCCCCCCCCTGCGCCTAGGGTTGAAATCCTAGGGTGGGGGGGGGCGCCCCACTTGCCTTGGGGGGTACTCCACCCCCCTTGGCCGCCGCCCCCTTGGGAGATTGGATCTCCCAGGGCCGCCCCCCCTGGGGGCCTATATAAAGGGAGGGGGGAGGGGGGCAGCCGCACCCTGAAGTCCGGGCGCCCCCTCCCCCAGCTACACCTCTTCCTCCTCCGTCACGTGCTTGGCGAAGCCCTGCCGGAGTGCTGCTGTTCCACCACCACCACGCTGTTGTGCTGCTGCTGGAGCCATCATCATCAACCTCTCCTTCCCCCTTGCTGGATCAAGACGGAGGAGACGTTACGCTGACCGTACGTGTGTTGAACGCGGAGGTGCCGTCCGTTCGGCGCTAGGTTCTCCGGTGATAGGATCACGACGAGAACGACTACTTCAACCCCGTTCTTTTGAACGCTTCCGCGCGATCTACAAAGTGGTATGTAGATGCAATCTCTCTCCCATGACTCGTTGCTTAGATGAACTCATAGATGGATCTTGGTGAAACCGTAGGAAAATTTTTAATTTTCTGCAACGTTCCTCAACAATATTCGCTCCTCTGGAGACGGATTAGGGGATCTCTCCGCTTGTTCTCCGCAATCATAGGTAGCTACTCCGGCTCGGACGGGGACTATGAACGCCGGTGGGAGAAGCCCTTGGGTTTGTAACTTTATCAAACGACTATGAGAAACTGAACACTCTCCCCAGTCCCCCAGCTTGGGGAAAGGGGAGCGAGCAAAAGAGCTGCGACGACTGGCCATGTTGGAATGGTTTTTTCGGGGCGCTCTGTTGGATGCTTGCTTGAGGGAGAAGAGTGAGGTTTGGATCTGGGAATCCCCGTCTCTTCAAATAGACGGTTAGCCCGAAGGATCGAGAGTGGCAAATGCGAAAATGCCTTGAGTCCTCGCATTCGCTCAACACGTGGAAATGGTCATTATTAAGGCACTAAAGCCAAGGAGTACAACATTGATGAAATGCCGAACATTGTTCGTCATAATAGGTACATTGGAGTATTCAGAGATGGAACCCGCCTTGCAATGCCGAAGGCAGGACTGCGCGCCGGACTCACCGTCAATGAAGCCTGGTTCAGGGGCTACTGAGGGAGTCCTGGATTAGGGGGTATCCGTACAACCGGACTATATACATCGTCCGGACTATTGAAGC
This sequence comes from Triticum dicoccoides, assembly GCF_002162155.2. Classification (NCBI taxonomy): domain Eukaryota; kingdom Viridiplantae; phylum Streptophyta; class Magnoliopsida; order Poales; family Poaceae; genus Triticum; species Triticum dicoccoides. Next base: position 119,197,271 of record NC_041391.1, on the reverse strand, counting down.
CTGAAGATACAAGACTCAAGACTCCGGCTCGTGTCTGGATGGTACTCTCCTTTGCGTGGAAGACAAGCTTGACGATCCGGATATTATATTTCCTTCCTTGTAACCGACTCCATGTAAACCCTAGCTCTCTCCGGTGTCTATATAAACCGGAGAGGATGGTCCTTAGAAGGCCGATCACAATTACAATCATACCATCATAGGCTAGCTCTTAGGGTTTAGCCTCTACGATCTTGTGGTAGATCTACTCTTGTACTACTCATATCTTCAATATTAATCAAACATGACGTAGGGTTTTACCTCCATCGAGAGGGCCCGAACCTGGGTAAACATTGTGTCCCTTGCTTCCTGTTACCATCAGCCTAAGACGCACAGATCGGGACCCCCTACCCGAGATCCGCCGGTTTTGACACCGACAGGGACCATCACATTTCATCCACTGCCACTCATGATTCCACGACGCCGATCCAACCCACGACACCACATCCCCCGACGTGCGCCTCACCCCTCTCGGCCGCACCGCCCCTCTGCCTTCGTGTGCATCAAGTTTCTACCACACGTGATTCCCATGACGCTGCTCGAACCCATGACACCACACGTCCCCCGACCTGCGGCTCACACCTCTCGGCCCCACTGTCCCTCTGCCTTTGGGAGCATTACATGTGGACCAGCCACCTATCGAGTCCACATGTTATTGACTCAAAGGCAGGTGTAGTAAGGCACTGAGGCTCAGTCCCGAGGGCCCTAAGAGGGAAATGTAACTCCTGCACTAGGCCTTGTGGTGCTACCGCTGCACGGACTCGTGCCAAACTCGAGATTTGTTTCTTCTTTATCTTTATCTTTACCTAATAATAATAAAGAAAATTGGGTTTATGTCGTCCGTCGTCTAGCGAATTTTGCATAAAAGTCCCTCGGTTTGTAAGAAATTAACCCGCAGTCCCTGTTTTTAGTGGGTCTCTATATAACGTTTCACTTTTACAAAGAAGCCCCTGTGAACCCCAGGCCCGAACCGGACCGCGCCGCCACCCGCAGCTCCATCTTGCCCCCGCTCCCCTCTCACCGGCAAGCCCCCTCGCCGGCGACCCCACATCTCCGCCATGCCTCGCCGCCGGCGACCTTCCCCACTGAACCTCCGGCCGCTTCGCCGCCTCGCCCCTCTCCCTTCTCCTCCTTCTTCTAGATCTCCTCTCAACTCTTTCCCTCTTGCTCGCTGAATGGCCATGGCGCCGCCGACCTTCAATCTCGCCGGATCCGGCCGCCTCCACGCCAAATCCGCCGGAAATGGATCCACCCCTGCCAGATATGCCCGGATCCGACCAGGCCCCGCCATCGCCGCCACCGGAGCGCCGCCCTGCTCGACCTGCAGCGCCGCCGCGGCATGTCCCTGCCAGCATCTGTACGAGGACGACGCTCGTCCCGCACGCGCGCAACACTCGCATGGGCCGCCGCCCCAGCCGGCGCGGCATCAAGACAAGGCCCAGCCCAAGCCGCATCTTCTGCTTCAGTGATGATTAGGTTTGTTTTTTCCCAGCTGAGAATTTGAGGTTGTGCGTGTACACTGTCAACAATATTTTCAGAAACAAAGTAATCGTGTATATCCTTGTATGGGGGAAAGGTGGGCTGTATAAGCACAGACATTAATCGAGTTCAGTTTTTGTGCTATGTAAGCATGGACATTAGGCAGTCAATTTAGCCAGATATAAATTTCGTAAAAACATTGCATTTACAGAAGGAATATAGGTCACATATCATTTTAGTTGTAATTATTCAAATGGCTGACACAAGGTTCAGTACGAATAACATTATAATGTTCCAAATACTATGACATGACTAAAGCTCAAATTTCTAAAGTGGTTGTCGTACTTGCCGTCACAGAGCAGATGTTTTCACATTTCCTGGATTTATTGGTAAGCATGGATGTTGACTGATCCGCTTTGGTAAGTCATGTTTGCCTGCAGGGTGATGATGTCTATGCATCTAGGGAACCATGGAGATTTTAACATGTGATACTTCCTCAAGCAAACCAAGTTCTTTTGCAATTTGCTGCTCAAGTTGTGGCTCTCCTGCAGGTATGTCGTTGTGGTCCTTTCCACTGTATTTATTTGACGTATATGCTTCCTGACAATACTTAGGTTTTGTACTACATGGTAAATGAAATAAAATTTCTAATATGCTAGAACATACTATGGTAATCGTTAGTTTCATTAGTATTTCTTGGCAAACCGTTCTTTCTTGGTCTGCTGAAAATAATTGTCATCAATTTTTCTTTACATTGCCTATAAAGAAAGTGATGTTTTTAAGAGATATTTCTGTAACATGAGCAATGGTGCTTGCTTCTTATATCCCATATATTGTTGAATTATGTGCTTGTGAGGCAAAACGGTCATGGCGGTCCTGCACAAGTGGTGAACAACTGGAAGGGGCGGCACCACGACGGTCAAGGTGGTTCATACCCAGCCGGGGAGGACGACGCACTGCGATGGGCACGAAAGATGTTGCAGCAGCGAACGAGGAGGCGGAGATGCACAAAGGAGAGGAGGAAAAGCGCGCTCTGGTACTAATCCAAGCCCGCCGGCGACTCCCCCATATGTACGAGTTTGTTACCCCCTGCCGCGGGGAAAGAATATTTGGATGATACAAGGGCTTAGATTTTTCTGTTTGTACGTGCTCTTATTGGGATGATACGTGATGATGAATATTGGGTGTAACAAACTGAATCCTAGAATTATTGGATGCATATATTCCTTCATACTTTAGTGGTGAATAGATTGAATTCACAAATGTTTTCATGGATAGTTGGATTCGATTTTTCATATTCCTCCCTACACAGGCTGGGCGGTTTGAGTACATGGAAACATAATTATATCCTACAAACCCTTATTTGGTTTGCTTTCATCTTTATGTTGTTGAGTAAAGAATCAGGAAATCATATAAGGTACCTTGTATCATCTATGTTTCCCCATAGTGTATTTTGTTTGTTTGCTTTGGCTATTGTTGCTGCCATCTCAAGCGCGACTGAAAATTGCCAACATCAGCATCTCAGTCAAAACAGTTTAGTTATTATACTATACATATGAAGCTTAGTGTTTCGTATGCAGGATCAAGATACTCCAATTTCTGCATAAGTTCTCCTTGGTACCAATTTGCATATGTGCAAGGTCGGAGCCTTTGGTCTGTTTGCAACTAGAATTTGAGACACTGGTACAGAGTACGGGTTGGGAATATATACTGAAGGTATGGAACATGTTTCTATTATTTCCTGATGGAATTTGAAAATTGTTCTTAAAAAGAAACATTATATTGGTGGTTCCTTATTTTTTGTGTACAATTTATTAAACTTTAGCAATTCACGAAGCTTGCATACATATAGAAACCCAATGTAGATATTTGTTGTTGGTGATGATGAGAAATCATGTATTTGCATCCAGTGAGAGAGCCTATAGCAAGTAGCTCCATGCGTCCTATTCGTATCGTAGCTGGTATAAATTGAATGTAGGATGTAGGATCAATTGTAGAAAGTCTAAATATTTGTTCAGTCTACATTAATGGATTAATTAGTTGCCAATATATCGCTCGATTTTAAGCTGAAGATTTTCCCCCAAATTTTGTAGCATAATATTTTCTACTGAACAGGAAGAGTTCAGAGCAGGTAGTGGAATAAAGGTGATGAACATAGCTAGCCTAACTTTTTTTTATTTGTTTTCTCTAGCCAAAAAGTTGGCTCAGCTTCTCCAATGTTATTTTGCCTGAGTCAATATCAGTACATGATATTTGTTTGTTCCAGCCAAAAAGTTGGTTAAACATTCGATGTGTTTGTTGGGCATCTCTGCCTAAAATAGAAGTTCAATTCTAAGTTCAAAGTTATCAGCATGTAGTATTGTAAGCTGATGGTTACCAGGAGAACATAACATTGATATTTTCTGACATTGATCGTAGCTTTGTGCAGTCTGAATTTTAGTTCAGACTTCAAAGTGCGACAGAAATAAAAATAGTTGTACTAGCTGCTTTTAATGGATGCAGATGCCGAGTCCCGGGCTTCCCCGAACTTGGCTCTCCAGGCTGCAATCGACGGAGGATGGCCTTGCTTATCTCCCCTCATGGCCGATCAAGGAGGCGAACAGTGTCAATCTGTCATCGACACCTCAGGGTATGGCCGCCACATCTGGTAAAAAATTCACAACAGTACTATGATTGATTGAATGACAAGAATGCTTCTATTTCGTCAGTTTAATTTAGTCCTTGGGCTATTCGTGGAGAACACACACTCCATGGTCTAGACTTGTGACTGTACTTAAGTAGAAGATAGAATTATTCTATGATCTCTTCATGGTTGATCACCGGGTTGCAAGTGAAATTTGTGTATGGACTGTAGAGCGTCAGTATCATAGTCATGAGTCGTCAGGCTTCAGTCATGTGTACTTGGTTGGACATATATGAAGCTCATTCACACTTGAGATTCAGTAATGTTCTTACAATCATTTATTTATGATTTGCAGGTCTAAAAAACAAGCACCGGGTCCTTCTCCTCCATGAATCAGATGTCAACGAGGCAACACGAATCTGCATGAGGCTGAACATAAAAGAAACAAAATGGAGACAACTCGACGAGTTTAGGAACAACATGTCATCGACGATGAGCACTTTTCCAGACAGGGAAAGGATTTTTTATGCCGCGCTAGGACTTTTCGTCCTATGGATTGAAATAGTCCAGTGTCCAGTATTATGGGATTCACTCAATTCAATGCTGCTTCATACTTCAGAGTTCATACATTTATATGTGCACAACATGTGCCTTCTAATTACGAGGTAAAAACTTCAAATTGTTTTTTCGTCTACACATATGCGGTGATGACGCTGGATGCTTCGTATCATCACAAAGAAGCCGGCCAAGTTCCTTAGTTCCTTGTGACTTCAAACGGACTGAATTTTGCATTGTAGGCGTCTACTGTTTCTGAATTTTGGGGTGGCAGCAACAAGGGCGAGGAGCATGATCGTGACACAGAGATGGGCAAGTGCAGGGAATGCAGGCAGCGGAAAGTTGTTGCATTGCGGTTACCAACTACATGGCCAAATATGTCGGCAGCCATCCGCGCATTAACTAATTTATGGCAGGTGAGGATGATATATTTTTCTTTTATTATCAGTAGTCATATTTTTCAGTAGTCAAAGTGGTCGGACCCTTCCCCAGACCCTGCGCAAGCGGGAGCTACATGCACTGGGGCTGCCCTTTATCAGTAGTCATATTTTTCATATTCAAATCCAGATGTAAATGTTCTATTGCCTTGTACCATACCGAACTATTGACTATGCTTGATCTAGCCAGCTGGTACTTTTTTATAGTTGTTTCTCACGAATGAAGGTAATTATGATAAGCATCGGCATCAGGACAAGAAACAATTTTAAGAGAACTGAAATATGCTAAAAATAGTGAGGGTGAAAGTTTGTTCCATTAAGTACTAATCTAATGATATATATGTACATCAAAGGTTGCCTGCCAGGAGCATTGCCTCCATTCCATTGGTTTGCTGTGCGTTGAGCATTTATTTGCAAGATGCGATATAATCCAAGGCACCTACCTGATAAAGAGAAAAATCATGTATATAATCTTTGTATAGCAGTATACATGTGCATATGTTTTAGAGTGTATTACATGGCCATTGATAATTTTGTTATTAAATAGTGCTTTTGCTGGAGATGGAAATTCATAGAGATGACGCCCTATTGATAGAGGCGAGTGGACTGGAGGTGTCCGTTGCACTGAGGGCAAATCAAAGGTTGAAAGTTTGTCAAATTTCCTGTGCTTGGGTATGGCTGGTTTGTAAGCAAATGAGGATACTCTGCCTTTTTACAGTGGTATATTGTTTAGTGAGGGGAAGGTACTCTCTTTTTCTAGACGGAAGATCATCTGATTTGTGGCAAGGGGATATATCGTGTTACTTCTCCCCCGTTTTTGTATGTCTAAATTCAGTAACAATATTATACTCCTTGTTAATTTTCCACGGCGTAACTTCGTAACTACGCGTTTCTCGTGTCGAGGCCAATATGCTTAATGAGTCGATTAGCTTTAAGTAAGCATTAAAAACATTGATGTGCAATCTTTTATTGGTAATGCAGTGAACAAATAAATACTTGAATGTGAACCACTCTATTTTGTGCATCAGATATGGCAAGGCTCTCCTTGTGTTTTTTTCTCCGTTTCTTGTTTTGTTTGGAAAATGACATATTATTAGCTCCAAGTTATTGTCTGGAGAAGCTAAGACTAGGACATGAAGAGAAAGTAACAAAGCAAAGAAATAGTGGCAAATAAACGAAATGAGACATTTGAATGATATGTTGTTTTTTGAAGATCATCATTAACTCATTATTAATGTAGTGGTAATACGTTGTTGCGCACTGGAGAAGACAGTGAGTGCATGTTTGCTCCAGCTCATGTGTCTAAAAATGTTCGCAATTTTGAAAAAAAAGTTCATAAAATAAAAAAGTCCACGATTTTGAATAAAATCCTGTGTATTAAAAATTATTGATGAAATAGACCAAAATGATTGCTAATTTAAAAAAATTCATGCACTTTAAAAAACATCATAAAATTTGAAAAACAATTCATGAATTACAAAAGAGTTTATTGATTCATAAAATGTATGTGAATTTCAAAATAAATCCACCAATTTCGAAAAAAATGTTCAGCTATTCTAGAATTGTTCTCCGATTAAAAAGAAAATGCTTTAAAACAGTTCAAATATAAAAAAATGTCACAATTTATAAAAGAATATTTGTAAAGAGTAAAAAATGTTCACAAAATTGCAAAAATCTTCATAAATGATCGAAGGTATGTTGTTAAGCAGTAATGCTTCTGAGTCTTCGTGAATATACCCGCGTGAATTTTGAAGAATTAACTGTTGGGGTGGATCGGAATATTATAGTATGTTTTAAAAAAAAGTTCCTTGAAATTTAGAATAATTCTTTGAATTACCATTTTTTTGACAACCATGATACTTTTTTGAAAATGTGACCATTGCTTCAATTTGTGAATATATTTATAAAAAGAAAAAATTTCTTGCATTTGTGAACAAATTTCAAAATCATGCGATGAGATGTGAACAAAATGTGGTCGTGGCCATTGAAGCTTATGATTATTTTTTCTCCCGTTGCAACGCACGGGCCCTTTTGCTAGTCTACTAATAAACCAGCGATGGCTTATGGTCGTACTCCCTCCGTCCGGAAATACTTGTCATAGAAACGGATGTATCTAGATGCATTTTAGTTCTATATACATCCATTTTCACCCATTTTGATGACAAGCGATTCCGGACGGAGGGAGTACGTCATAGGACGTTTTGCAGAAAAGAGCCTCTGTTTCTTATAGAAATCAACCCGCGGTCCCTTTTTTAGTGGATCTGGAAAAACGCTTTATTTTTGCAGAAAACACCCCGTGGTTTGGAGTATTCAACCCGTGATGCTTTTTAAATCGGGACGGGGTCAATGCGGTGGCTCAAGCGGCTGGGGCCGGCGCGGCGGCTCGATGTAGATCGGCGGCGGCGGTTGGAGCTTGCAGGGGGCGGATCCGTGCGCTGCAGGAGCTGGGGAGGCGGATCCGGAGGCCGGCGGCAAGGTGGGGTCACCAGGGACGACGAGGATGGACGGAGCACAGATTCCCTGGCGGATCCATGGAGTCTGCGGCTCCTGGGCAGGAAGGAAGGGAAGTGAGGGACAGAAGGAGGGAGTAAGGAGGGGCGACGCAGCGACCTAGGCAAGAGATTACCGGAGCCGAACGCTGGTGGACGGGCGGGCGGCGCGAAGTCCTGGCGCACCTCGGCCATCATCGAGGCCACCACCGCCGCCTGCCGGTGCAACAAGGCAAAGGAGGATCTCCTGGTTTGCTCCGTCGCCAACTCCATGTTCACGGTCGTGGTTCTAATCCCTCTCTTGCCACTCCAATGTTTCCAGGGGACCTTCCACTGTTTTGATTTATTGTATACGTGCAGTTCATCTCCCAGTCGCTGGCTAGATGTGCCTATATCTGTCATCGTTTTTGTCAATCAGATAACCTATCAGTAGGAAATTATTTTCCTTCACTCTGCAAGACCACATAACCAATTTACTATCAGCGGTCTATACGATTAATTTCTAACTTTGCGGGATCATTCTGACTCGGCATCTGTCACACTCTAACAAGCGTTGGTCTTTAATTTCCTACACTATATTGTGCTACAAAATTTAATCTGTGTGTATGAGTACTAATAATTTGGGTTATTTCGTTTTGTTGAAATGATGATAAAATTGAGTTAAGCGAGTTGGAGCTACTGCACCCCTAGCCCGAGTGGAATGAGCTCATGGAGCGCCTCGAAGGCAGGCAGCATCGACTGTGTCAAGCAAGCTGTAGCAGGCCTGCACGACTCCTTGCTGATCACTTGACAGTCCAAGCTTGCAATAGTGTCGATTCAGGTAGCTGTGTGGCATGGCCGAATCCTGCCCGATCAGGGCCAACCAATGGACATGTTGTATGCATCGATCTCCCAATCCAACAGGCAATACATGTCTGCAAATTGTCCTGAAAAAAGTCATTCGATAAGAAAGGTAATTGCTTAGTTGTGCTCAGTTTTCTCCTGAAAGAAACAGTTAACTTGTATAGCTTGCATCAATGACTTCATAGTCCATACAATATTTTATATGCATCAAAACTAAGTTTTGTATGCTGCAGAAACTCAGGAAAATATGGTGGTTCTACGTCACTAGGAAAATCAGAGGAGACTACCCAATCTATAATGACAGGTGGTGGTAGACACCTGGTATTTCTGCATTGATGAAATGTCTTTTGTGGAACTCAAAAAATGGAGAGAGTTTAGAAAAAATAAATTTGAATGGAGATTAATACTGGTTTATTTTGTGCAGAATAGTAGTGATGCATTCTCTTCCGACAGGCTCCAAATGATGGTTATTCTGCAGGATTGGTAAGACAAGCTTCTGGAGATTGATTTCTCATGCAGCTGCTTGTGATGTTGAAATTAGTGTATCGCTCATTTCTTTCCTTGGTTCCTGTAGCAGTTACATTGATAGTAGGTTGAGAATTCATTTATGGAATAGTCCACTGATGTTCCGTAATTAGCTTTCTGTTTGTATCAAACTGACTGTACATTTGTGACAATGCAACAGGGAGATGGATGTAATGTCCTTGTCCGTGCCATTTGCTTTTGTGGGAAGAAAAATGTTGAGGTAAAGGAGGCTCATATCTTGAAGGCGTTTGGTCCATTGATGTAGTAACTAACAACTTCGTTTGGCTGCTAATTACTTTGCCTGAAAGCTGTCTTTCAAAGTATTAATTTACTCCATCTATCATAATTTATGTACAGTAGTTTCATGGTTTGCAGTGTTGTTTTCAATGGTGGATGTGACATCCGACGATTGCCGAGGAAGAAAGGTGCGGGGGAGAGAATCAATTTGTGGTTTATGAATGGAAACCTTGTGTCAACATGTTTGATATGTTTGCTTATTACTCAATGGTATGATCACCGCAATTTTTATGTTGTTTCGTGAAAACGACAATCAACTAGGGCTTAGTTTATTTTTGGTACTGATTTATAGTTTGTTTGGTAATCACATCACACCTTCTTAAACTTTAGACAATTAAATTTGTTTTATGTTTCCTCCTAATTCATCTTTTTTGCCTTTCAGGTTGCATTGGCAAATGGGGCCTCAACAATCTCTTGTGCCATTTGAACTTTAAGTTGATTATCGATGAAGCAAGATATTCTAGATTTATCGAATCCTATTTTTTTTTCATCAGAACGATATGGTTGTCTGTACAAACTACGTCATAAGCTTCTTTGGGTAGCTTTTTACGGTGTTTCCATCTTTTAATTTATCAGCAACTCCATCAAAGTACCAACCTCAGAGTTGAAAGTAAGGGCTGCAGATTTTTCACGGATCAAATAGGAATCACTACCACTGTACTGGCCTAACTTACGTACTAATGCCTACATCAACCGCCTGGAAGAAGTTCTGGGTACTTCTATTGCATCGGTCGGTATATCTTCCTTTATCTATAACTTGATATAGATATTAGGCTGACAAGTAGGCTATTACAGTACAGGTGGACCATTTTTAGACATGCCATATTCTTTGTCTGGATAACAAAATTATTTTCACATGGAAACCTCACACAAAATCGCTGTTTAAATCATTGTTGGATGTTCCATTCTTTGATTATTTTGTTACATTCAAACTAATAATAATGCAAGAAAAAAAAACCTTCATTGTTCTAGAAAGGTGTTGGAGGTTCAGTGCTGCATATTCTGATGATACAACTGTCAATTACAAAATAAGACCAAACACTATTTCCACGAATTAGCATCAAGTTGCCAGGAGCAGTGAAGCGCCGATAATGGTCAGCTATGGTGCTTGAGGAGATGGATATATGTAGATGTAATGTTGCAGATATACGGCTGGAGCAATATGTAAGTACTATTACAGAATTACTTCAGCTTTTGCTGAGTGTTTCTATTAGCTAGATGGTTGTGCTTCATGTCCTAGGATCGCATGCCCTTTATGTTCAGAGTATGGTCTGATTATGAATAAGATAATAAAAAGGTCCGTTACTTCTAACGAGAAATTTTGTTAATTTCCAATTGAAGGCATCCACGCGCCACCTCCTTCTCCCCCTCCTTCTCCGTGTTGAGAAGGGAGCATCGACAAAATAGAGGTAGACATGGACACGTGGTAGGAGCCAAGGGGGGAACAGGGAATGGCGGACACGAGATCCGTGAAGCCAGAGAAGGTATGTAAGCTCGTCCACCGCAGGCTATAGCTCCAAAATCGGTGGCGTCAGCTGCCACCAGTGCCACCGTGTCCGCCTCCGGCTGGCTTAGTATGGCTTCAGGTGTGGTTCCTTCAGTTTTGCAGTTCGATTTACTTGCTAGAGGGAGAGATTATTCTGTTCTAGAAGTCATATTTCTGTCACAAATCTGCTCCGCTCCACTCCTTTTTCATTTAACTGAAATCTGAATGTGAAAAGCAGTTGCAAATTTAGAGCAGCAGAGTAAATGTTCAAAAGTTCAGAGCAGGTGCATGTTTTTGAGATTTATAGGACGTCTAAGCTAGAAGATGGGTTGCCATGCTTTGTAAGTATGATTAGTTGGAGTACTATTCCATCCGATGGCAGTGCAAATTAGAAGTGGGCGCTGATGAAGGACGTTAGGGTATGTTCTTCACGTCCACACTTTAGTGTCCAAAAAGCGACAAATCAATTTTTCTTTGCGAAAAGTCCCAAGGCCAAATATTAAGGGACACATGTCCTTACAAACTCACTCGTACGGAAACATTCAAATCTCTGGGGAGCCGAGCTCTTGTTCTTCCTGCATACCAATGAGCCTCTACCTAGATGGATCAAACTTCTTTCAGTCTAGGAGTTTATGGAAGCAGTGGCCGAGAAGTCGCTGATGTAGACCAGGAGATGTTGTCGGTCGCAATTTGTGAAGCAAATCTCTGCCCCGAATAGGAAAAAGTGAGAAGGGCATGTAGCAACGGCAAGACCTTGAAAATTGATCGAATCCAAACAGATCACCCAGAAACCTAAACATACAAAATCATGTCAGAGACACAGCCCCACACACCCTCGACCGTGAATAAGCACAGTGATGAAATGGGGATAGGACACGGAAAACCATATTCCTACGGAGGGATGACACGTTCTCTCGGTTCCCTGTCCAAAATCCTAAGACAACTGAGAACCCGACGTCGCCTAGGATCCCGTCAAGTAGCCCCCTTCCCCAATGACCAGGCTAGGTCAGGCTGCCACTGAAGGTAGCCAACACGCTGTAGCTGAGACACAACCTAGACCACCCACCAATGCACATGAAGTAGTCGGCCCTCCCCTCAATATCGCGCGGCCCATCGGGGCACAACATCTCTGAAGGACGTCCTTGTTGCCGATGGCTCTTCGTGGGCTATGATCGGCAAAGTACCATGGCGGCGGCAAGAGGAGGAGAGGCGATCTAGGTTTTCTTGTGGAGTGGCTGAAGATCAGACTCATACCTAAACCTAAAGCATTGCTTCCTGATAACTCAACTACGGCAACACGGAAGCATATTCACCTTATAGCGAATGAGGGCAACCTTATTTTCGACATTTGTCTTGGATATAAGAAGTGGCACAAAGTGGCACTCGAGAGGAGCAGGTTTTATAAAAAAGATCGTCCGGTGCAACGCACGGGCATTTGTACTAGTTACTATACATGCACGCAACGATTTAATGGACATTGTAATCTCAACATGTGATGGGGAGCTCTAAATTTGAATTTGAAACTTATAAAACGAAAACATTCTAAGAAAATAAAGTGGGAGAGAGGGAGTATACCGTAGGACGTGTCCCATACGAAACAAGTCCCCTGGTTTGTCACTGTGAAGATGCGGTTAGAAAGGAGCACATCGTCTTCGTACTCATACGGCAGCAAATCGGCCGCAAATAGCATGGTCCACCTTTGACCGCCATGTGCAAGGTTCGTGCTATCTTCTTCAATCTCAACGTGGTTCCATCGTACCAATTCAGGCGGTGGCCCGTTGCATGGCTGATCCCAATGTTGACAAAGCTTCTACGGGAATGGTGTCACCATTGTAAATGTTGTGCAAATTGATGTTGGTACCCTCCCGTACATATGCAAGCCGATCTCCACTCGCACCAAGCCTAACCTGTGAAAAAGTGGGCAGGGGGGAATTAGGAAATGGACACAGAAGTAGTCTTTCGAATGCATTTACTACATGATTAAACTCATCTTACCTGCTCATCGGAGGAAATCCGACTGCCCCTCAATGTCGGCATCTCAAGGGGCGTCAACTTGCAACTACGGCCATGCCGCGCTGGAGAGACCCCCAAGGAAACATCCTCGTATGCTGCATGGAACATCAAGATGCATTTGTATGATTAGTTTATCTTTTTGGCAAGCAAATGTGGAGAGGGGTGTAGGTATCTTTTTGCAAAATTGCCATAGTTTTCTTCCTATCCATCAGATATAAATCAGACCACCTATATTGAAGGATGGTAGGCACACCATCATCATCAACTATGTTTTTTTATAAGACTAGCAAGATGCCCGTGCATTGCACGAAACATCGAGATCTTGCGGGAGAAAAGGATGAACAAGGGAAGGCCTTATCCGCAAAGGTGGAGAGGAGTGCGGGTAATTGTCATAGTTTCCTTCCCATCCATCGGATATTGTCGGGTGGTAGGTGCGACATATGCCAACGGATGGCTTATCATTGTGGGAGCCAGTAAGACATCGCCGGTGCCTGGAAACGGGATAAGGAGAAGACATGCACGTCGGCGGATCTTACCCAGGTTGGGGCTCTACATGGAGATAATACCCCTACTCCTGCTTTGCGGGGTCTCCGCATGATCACTAGATCAATAAGAAGCTACAAGAGGCTCCTTGAGCTGTTCGGTGGGAGGAGGAAGAAGGGCAAGGCTAGCTCTCTTCTCTCCCTATGGTGGTGTCTAAAACTCTATGAGAGCAACCCTTTGCATGGGTGTCCTGGGGGGTTTATATAGGCCTAGCCCTCGGGGGTACAATGGTAATCCGGCTGGGCACGGGCCCCAGCCATCAGTGTCTATGACCACCGGCTTCTCCGCCGGCTGCTGGAGCCCGCCGACTGGTGGGTCCCACCGGTCGCCGGCCCATTGGTCGACAGGCCGGCCCCACTGCTTGGGGGTCTTGTCGGGGGCTGGTTACTGTTGCCTCGCCTCTGATGACGAGGGCTTTGTCGAGGTAAGCATGGCTACAGTGCCGCCACCTTGCGGGCTCTCACTGTAGCCTTACCTCGTCTTGTCTCCTTAATGGCGCGCGCTCCCCGAGGAGGGGAGCTAGCCAGCTATAGGAAGTCGGCCATGCCTTAGGCCGGCTAGGAGAGGTCGGGCCTCCTTCAGGTGTCTCTCTAACCGAAGGGGCCCGCCGCCTACGGGCCGTACTGGCAGGCCGTCGTGGAGGGCGTCATGATCAGCATGGCAACAGTGCCACGCCGGATGGGGATGGCTGTCCTGTACGGCGTACTGTAGACATGCGTGCTCTGGGATTCGGGGATGGCAGGGTTCACTGTTGCCACGCCCCGTCCCATCATTGTTATGGGGGGGGGGCAGACCTCTAGGGCACGGCCCCTAGCCGCCTGCCAGGGGCCGGCCTCTTGGAGTCGGCTCTCTTGGGCCGGCTTCTTGTAGTCGGTCTTTTCGTGACCGGCCTCTTGGATTCGGCCCCATCGTCGCGTCCCCCAAGAGGGTTTATGGCCGGGCCGCCTTTCGGTAGCCGGCCTGTGTGATAGCCGGCCGGAAGAAGGCGGCCTCGCGTCTTGGGCGCTCCAAGGCTCGGTCGGCCCATAGTTTTTTCTAAGGGCCAAAGGGAGCCGGTTAGGCTACCCGTGGTCATTTACTCCGACAGTAGTCCCCGAAGCTGGTTGGGTTTCACGGCTGATAGGGGGAATCGAGAAGCTCGGCCAGCTTCCTATCCCGAAGAGCCGGCAGCTAGGAGCCGGCTTCTCTTATGCGTGCCTTCTCGGCGAAGTCTCCTCGAAATCCGAAGGCGGGAACCAGCTGGCGCGCTAGCCAGGCGGCAGGCTGGCCGCCCGCCATCCGCGTGCCACGTGGCACCCTTCGGCTGGAAGGGCCTGCCAGCCCACGCGCGTGACGGGACGTTGCCGCAGGCCGGGGCCCGCCACTTCCACGCCTCGGCCCGTGCACGGATCTTCTGCGGCCGGAACCAATCGCACGTCTTCCGGCGGCGGTTCCCACTCGCCGTAATGGCGCGATAATTGTGGGACGTGGGGGAGTGGGCGCAGTTAATCCCACGCCCCCCCGCGCCTCGCCTCCTCGGCTTCACCACACGAGGCTATAAGTAGGGGCGGGGAGGGGGAGCGGCAGTCGTTCGCACGCTCGCCCTCGCTCTGCCACCTCCTTCTTCTTCTTCATCGCCGCAGCGGCTCTCCGCAACGCCTCCGTTACGCCACTCTTCTTAGCGCGCCGCAATCTTGCCTCCACCGCACAACGCGCTCTCCGTCGCCGCGCTCTCCGTTGCCCCTGCGTCACCATGGTTCCGACGTCGAGCTCTTGGGACGGTTCCAACGTCCGCGACGACCACATCGACTTCCTCCGCAAGAAGCAACGGTTGCCGGCGAAGATCTCGTGCAGGTCCGTCTCACGTTGGCGAGGGAAGTTTCGCCGGCGTCGGAGGAGGGCGAGCGAGTGATCTTCTACTCGCACTGCCTGCGCGGCGTCGGCCTTCCCGCGAGCGGCTTCTTCCGCGCGTTTCTTGACTTCTACCATCTTCAGCCGCACCACCTCACTCCCAACATGGTGGTGCTGCTGTCGGCCTTCATCCCTCTGTGCGAAGGTTTCCTCGGCATCCTCCCCACCATCGAACTCTGGGGGGAGTTCTTCCAGTCCAAGCTCGACACGGTCGTCGCAGGCGTGCCGGCTCCATGCGGCACCTTCATCGCCATCCGGAGGTCCACCGCCGACAACCTGTTCCCTCCTATCGCGCTGATCTAGTCGGTGAAGCTCTGGCAGAAGTCTTATTTTTACGTGAAGAACATCGCCCCGCATGGTGACTACGTCAACTTGCCGGCTTATGTAGCTGGCCCGCTGCCTGGGAGGCAGCCCTCGTGGTCCTTCCGGGCCAGGTCGCTCCCGCCGGCTGGACCGGGTGCCGTCTCCCGGCTTCGGGTGCTGATCCAGTTGGAGTGCCTGATTGGGTCCGACTTGATAGCCGCCTTCGCCGAGCGCCGTGTACTCCCGCTCCAAGGCCGCCCTCATCTGATCTGTCAGATGAGCGGCCGCTTCGACCCAAGCCGGCTTAGCACCAGAGAGATGCCTCACGACGAGGTATCTTACATGGTGAACTACATCGCCAACTGCAAGCTCACGGAGGAGTGGCAGTACGGCAAGGAGCCGTACTCTCGTGCCAACCCCCCGCCCATGGTAAGCTTTTCTTTCCTTTCTTCTTTTCTTGTTGCCGAGTTCCTTCTGGCCGGCTTCCGACCAGTTGGCTTCTTTCCAATCAGAACCCCCTTCTTCATCCTTCGACCGGGACCGCGGGGCCGGAGCGCGAGTTCGCCCCTGACCGCGTGGTGGACGACCTTGACGACCCCGACTTGGGGGCGGCCGCCCTAGACGACGATGCCGTAGGGGGAGGCAGCGAGACAGGCGGCTCCAGGTTCACCGCCGGCTTCGATGACTGGCCTGACGATGACGAAGCCGACCCTATTCCACGCTGCCAGCCGTCATCCGACCAGCAAGGCGCCGGCCCTTCCGGCGGGCCGACCGCACGGGACAGCGCGCAAAAATGTCGGGCGGCGCCGACTCTCTTCTATGGCCGGCCGAAGAAGCCCAAGGGATCCGCGACGGCGACAAGGTGGGACGAGGCGGCCGCGAAGGCGGCCCGCTTCCGCAAGGTGGTGAAGCATCCGCAGGCGGTTTCGGCGTAAGTACTGATCTTTGCGCGCCTTTCTTTCTTTCTTCAGTCGATGCTCTTCTAAGTCTTTCCCCGTTTCATCAACCATGGCCCCGCTTTCTCTGGAGCGGACTACCGCTGCCTCCATAGTCGGCGGGGCGGGAGGATCCACGAGTTCCCGTCGCGTAGATCCTAGCGCCGAGCTCCAAGCGGCGACGGAGCGGAATGCGCGGGAGGCGCGAGAGGAGCGGGAGTCGGAGGAGCGAAGGGCAGCCGCCACCGAGTCGGCTCGGGAGACGACGACGGAGTCGGCCGAGGCGCAGGCCGACGCGGCGGCCAGGGCCCAGGTAGAGGCCGAGGCCGCAGAGAGGGCGGCAGAGGTCCTGTGGAGCCAGCCTCCGCAACTCGTCATCCCCCTCCGCTCCGCGGCCACCGACATCCCAGTGCCCCCGTCGAAGGAAATTGGCCGCGACCCGCCAGTGATGGAGAGGGAGGGGGGCGACATAGTCGTCCCGGAGGGAGAAGTGGTGCCGCCTCCATCGGCCGGGACAGGCCAAGGCGGCCATCCCGAGGCGTCGCCTGAGCAGCCGGCTGGAGGCGAGCTGACTTCAAGGGAGGATCTTGCGGTCTTGTCGCCGACTCATCGGCGTGCGGGGAGGGCGGCTTCAGATCCGGATCCACAGAGGGCCGCCGGCTCCAGCTCATTGTCGTGCGACCTGGAGATGGCCAGCGTCAGCTTGTCAGGGTGGACGCCGGGCGGTGGGACAGCCGCGTTGAACCTGGCGGCGCAAGATGTCCGTAGCCGGCTTCAGGCTCAGGCCACCGCGCTGAAGCAGTGCACCCAAGAGTTTCTTACGACGCGGTCGGTCATTCGGGTGAGTTTTCTTGCTCTTGATTTCTTCCGTGGGGGTGCGTCAGTGCACCCACTGGTGTAGTCCCCGAGTTCCGAGTCGGCTGCTAAGCAGGTGGCTTGGAACTTCTCAGAAGACTTTGTTTTAATGACTTGTTCTTCCTCGCACCTTCGTCCTGTTTGCAGGATTATCACAACCTCCACACCGCTACCTTAAAGTCCCAGGCCCGGGAGATGAATCAGAAGGCCGCAGATCTGATGGAGAGCCGGTGTGAGTGCTTTGTCTTTTTATCTCATGTGGGGGCGCGTCAGCACACCCACTTGGTGTAGTCCCCGAGATTTGGGCCGACTGCTAAGCAGTCGGGTCAGATCTTTCTTGCCGACTTCTTTCTTAATTTCTTCTTCTTCATATTGGTAGGAGCCAATGCCGACTTGAGCCAACAGCTGGGCGTGGCCTAGACCGCCCTTCGCACCAAGGATGGCGAGTTCAGTGTCTTGGTTCAGGAGCATGATCGTCAGGCCAAGAAACTGCCGACCAGGAGGAGAGCCACAAGGCGGCCCTGAAGGCGGCACAGGATAGCGAGGCCGCCCTCAAAGCCGAATATGAGACCGAGGCGGCGAACTGGGCCGAGGCAAGGCAGGCTCTGAGCGAAGGCTACAGCCGGGTCGAGGATTTGATTGATGGTAGGCCGCCTTCTTCTTTGTTCCTTTGCTTGCCCTTGTAAACCGGTTTATCTCCTAACTTGTTTTGATTCTTTCTTCTTTGTGAAGAGTACTTCCCTGGCTACTTTGTTGCCGCCAACCAAGCCATCGAAGCTCACTGTGAGGCCCGGCGGCAGGCTGGGGTTGAGATCACACCGGACGCCAACCGTTCGCTTGAGGAGCAGCTTCTGGCGATCCAAGCCTGCCTCCAGCCGGCCTACCGCATGCTCCGCCAGCTTCAGCGTGCCGGAGCACAGGTGCTGGCCGCCCTTTGACTTGGCGAGGTAATTCCCCGCATCCCCAGCCGTACTGTCGACTGGCTGGAGGTAGCAGTCGTCCGCCTCGAGACCTGGAAGGCTTCAGCGGCTCGGTCCGGCGCCCGACGGGCGCTAGAGTTCATCCGGGCTTGGTACCCTGGGCTGAACATGGACCAGCTGCGCACCTGGCTGCATCAGGCTGACGAGGAGCTGGAGGCGGTGCGGCCGGCTATCATCCAGCGTGCCTCGGTGATCGCCGACTTCACTGACACCAGCGCTTTTGCTCCTGAGGTAAACGAAGACGGCGTCGCGCAACCGGAGGAATGGTTTGGGCTGAACCCGGCCGACGGTGAAGACTCGGCGGAGGAGATCGACTCCAGCGACGAGGGCGAAGAGGTGGAGGAAGACGGCGAAGACGTTGTGCCGGATGGTAAAGTAGCCAGCCAGCTTCAGCCTGACCGTGCCTCCAGCAACGAGGCGCGTGCGAATGCATCGCCTGCCGTAGGTGACGATCAGGCCGAGACTCGCCAGCCGGCCACTCCTCCAGCCGACACCACCGTCTCCACCAATCTGCCTGACGCCCCGGATGCTCCCTTGGCTTGACTCGCCGTGTTTTCTTTCCTGCTTGTCACTCTTTGAACAACTTTATTAACTTTGTGCAATTCCACCAACTGGGGGTGTATTCAAACTTTGTCGAATGCCGGCCTCTCGAAGGCCTTTTGTGTAAATATTATTATGCATGTGCTTGGCTTCCATTCCTACTTGCTTTTTATCTTTCGACTTTTTTCCTTTGCCGCCTTCCCTTGGTTGCCGCCTTCCTAGCCGGACAGCTGCTCTGCAGTCTGTGGCCGGGTAAGGAATTCGGCCGTCTGGAAAGGCAAGTACTCAAGCTTTCTTAGATTGTAGCAGAGTAAGAAGGGAAGCCGGCCAGCCGGCTGCTTCAACAGCCGGTTGGCGGCGGCGGGGGGAGGGGGGGGAGCCGGCTTGTATTATGTAAGTTCGTTAGTCCTTAGCCGTTTTTCATGTGGGCCTCCTTTTCCGCCTTTGGCTCTTGCTAGTCGGGCAGCCGATTCTTCGAGCTGTGACTTTCACAAGAGAGGGCTTGGGTGCTGGCACATTACTTCACTACTAGGGAAAAGCCTAGCAGCAGCGCGGGTTTTAGGCCTATCAGTAGCGCGGGCAGGAGCGCTACTGATAAGGCGCTACAGCTAATGCTTAGCAATAGCATGCCTGGATCCACGCTACTGCTAAATTGACTTAGTAGTAGCGCTTCTTTAGGACCGCGCTACTAGTAATTAGTAGTAGCGCTTCTACTTTCCCGCGCTACTACTACTATTTAGTGTTTTATTTCTTTTTTATTTCATGTTGTATTCATACACCTTTACACAAGTTTTCATACAACAGGAATTTAGAGATTGTTTTTACATCATAATGAGTTATTACATCACGGGGTGAAAGAACCGTGGACTAGTTTCAAGTGGATGTCCATCCACTTGAAACTAATCCGCGGTTCTTTCACCCAATGATATAATAATATCATCATCATCATCATATCATTAACAACTTATCATCATAATACATCATTATCATATAACACCTCCTCAAGATCATCGTTTTCATCAATGACATCACATAGTAAATTGGTCACTAGTCGTAATCACAAGTACTCCTCATTATCAACTCTAACACATTACCACATAATAAACACATTGTACCTCATAGGACCTACTACATTCGATTAAGACCTACTACATTTTCTAAGGTAAAATAGCAAAAAACAAGATAGCCCCTGACTCTCCATTATGGAGAATGGAGATTAGCCTGTCTCCAATTCTTGCCTTTCGCTGAATGTTACTTCCAAGAACCTCCTTGCAAATGTCCATACATTTCTTCCATTCTTTGATGATCATGTGTTCACCGGTTTTAGAAATCCGATATGCACAGGTGAGCTCCCTAGATTTACCTGGCATTATGTTCAGAACTGAGAGGCGACCATTTAAAGACATCAGATGATGCACACAATCCATCGGGAGTTTCTGTTGAAAAACATAATAATAACTTCGTAGTTAGCAATGATGTACTAATTTTAGAAGTATGCAAAAGATGCACGAATGTCGTAATAGTAAAAAATCTTACCAGGGTATCTCCAGAGAAGTTACCATGGTTCAACACATGCACTAGTGGCATGTATTCACCATAATTTGGAGGAGTTCGATAATAGTTATCGTAATTCTCAAGAAGAGTACAAAATGCGACCAGATGATTTTTCTCCTTATACGTTAATTCGGTGCCATCGGTGTAGTGGGTTTTATCTACCATCTTCCGCACAGTCTTTGAAGAATCAAAATAAGCTGTCAATGGAAATAAGCGGTACAATCGGAAGCGTATCAACAAGGACCCAAATGTCCATATTGTCTTGCTCGATGTCAGGATCACGAAGATCCATGGTGACAATCATACCCTCATAAAAACCATACATTTTGCAAAGTGCTTCCCAATTTTGGCAACCAAAATGAGTTACGCTCTGAGCATTGCACATATTTACTTCAAAATCCATATCATGATGGGTCCTTTGGTGTATTTTCTTTGTTTCGAAATTTTCATGGTCTTCAAAACCCATCCTCTCCAAGACATAGCGTCTTGCATGGCATGGGATAAGCTAGTCGAATTGTAAAATATGAAAATTAGATGTTGAAATAGTTGAAGTCATGCTTAATGGAGAAAAAAACACTTGTCGCTGTTGCGTACCGTTTCACAATCGAAGGTCTCCTCGAGCTTAATGCTGAAGCGCCGATCTTCGTCTAACTGAACGAACCTGTCGCACATACCTCGATCGTCGTGGCACCAGCTACACTCCCCCAGGAGACCGTTGTCGTCTGAGTACGACATTTCCTACAATCATAATTCAAAGATTAAACTTGTACATATTCTAGCACAAGTCATGCCAGAATTCACGACAAAATCCTGCATGACCTTTGCTAAAAAAGGACATATCGAGCGCCTGAAATTTGCCGGAACAGAAATTAATCAACACCCCGGCAAAACATAGGCCACTCGGAGATGTAAACTGAACATGAACGGCCACTTGGGCAACCACATATCCTATTTGAGCAACAACACAAGATATACAAGGATAATTGGCTGGTCTCACCTCGATGTCGGAGGGGGTCGATGATTGGGACAACGGCGGGGATGTCGGAGGGGGTCGGTGACGGGGACGATGGCGGGGATGTCGGAGGGGGTCGGTGACGGGGACGACGGTGGTCACCTGAGAAACCATATAAGTTATCACTAATACATCCCGAATAATTGCTTAAACTAAAAAATAACAACAAATATGACATGTTCAACTAGTTTTATTAATTCAACTAGTTCTTACTAAATATAAACTTACTATAAATAGAAAAAACTAGTTCTTTCTAAAAATAAAGTAGTTCAACTAGTTATATTAATTTACTTAGTAAACTAGTTCAACTACAACTAAAAATCTAGTACTAACTAAGCAACATCTAGTTAACTAGTACCATCACTACTAGTAATTAACATCTACTACTACTAAAAATCTAGTACTAACTAAGCAACATCTAGTACTAGCTATGAACCCTAAATTAACATCTAGAACTACTAAATCTAGTACTAACAAGTGGCAGGGGGTGCGGGGCGACGGAGAGGTAGCTAGGGGCGGCGAGGTCGAGGGCGGTGGGAGGAGGGCTGCCGGCGGAGGAGGGAGGAGGGGCGGCCGCAGGCGGAGGGAGGAGGGCGGCGGCGGAGGAGGGAGGGGCGGCCGCAGGCAGATGGAGGATGTGCGAGGAGGAGGGAGGAGGGACGGAAGGAGGGGAGTACCTCGGCGGCGGACGGACGAAGGCGGTGGCGGCGGCGACGCACCACGATGGTTAACGGCACGGGGGGCGAGAGTTTGAGTGTGAGTGAGGGCCAGTCGTGCGCGTGGGGATCAGGTAGGGATAGGTGTAGCGCGTTTGCCAAAAAGTGCTACAGTTAATCTGAATAGCAGTAGCGCCTTGCACATAAACCGCTACTGCTAAGTGTAACTATACAAAAAATACATCAATGCAAAAAATACATTGGCCATCAATGATCTTTTTGTGTACAATCTGAGTTGTCAATATGAGTCCTAGAGGACTCATATTGCGGCCACAAATTTTACACATAGAGTTCAATGAAGACCAACTGGTTGTGGTAGTTTCAGAAATAACATATTTAAGGTGGTAAACACCCTGTTGACGGAGCGAGGTGGGACTAAACTTGTGGGCTGATCTTAGCAGTAGTGGTTTTCCTATAAGCGCGCTGCTGCTAACTTCTATAGCAGTAGCGCGGTTCAGTATAGTGTGCTACTGCT
>NC_041391.1:119166859-119174430 GCF_002162155.2 Triticum dicoccoides | reverse complement strand
GAGGTCATGGCAATTATAGCAGTAGCGCGGTTTGTGGTGGACGCGCTACTGCTATTTTCCTGTCAGCAACGCGTTTCTCTAACACGCGCTGCTGCTAAGTAGCAGCAGCGTGGTATTTTGTGGAGCGCTGCTAGTAAGATTCTGTGTATAGGCTTTTCCCTAGTAGTGCTTGTCTGACTGCAGGTAGAACTTGGACATAACTCAAGGCGACAAGTCCCTGGGCCGACTAGTCGAACCCAGTGCCAGACGAAAAAACAAATGTAGTGGCATAACCATGGGTATGATACCCGGCATTCATATATAAAAGAGGGTAGTCCCCGAGAACTCCTCGAGGAGCCCGTTGTCTCATACTTAATACAAAAGGTAGCGTGATACATACTGCATTTCAACTATAAATCTTCAGAGAAGATTGGCGTTCCATGGTCGCTCCAACTCCTTGCCGGAATCGTCTCTCTTGCATGCCTTCGGCTTCTGCGCGTCGATCAGGTAGTAGGAGTCGTTGCCTAGAGCCCGGCTGATGACGAAGGGGCCTGCCCAAGGGGCCGAGAGCTTGTGCTGGCCGGTTGTTTGCTGGATCAGCCGGAGCACAAGATCTCCTTCTTGGAAAGCTCTTGACTTGACCTTCCGACTGTGGTAACAACGTAGACCCTGCTGGTAGATGGCAGACCAGCTGAGGGCTAACAGCCGGCTTTCTTCCAACAAGCCGACGCCGTCTTCTCATGCTTCCTTGGCATCCGCCTCTGTGTACATGGTGACCCGAGGTGAGTCGAACTCGATGTCAGTTGGGATGACAGCCTCGGCACCATATACAAGGAAGAAGGGGCTGAAGCCGGTTGACTTGTTTGGGGTAGTGCACAGACTCCAGAGGAAGGCTGGCAGCTCGTCGAGCCAGCAGCCAGCCGAACGCTCCAGCGGCACGACCAGTCGGGGCTTGACGCCGGAGAGGATGAGGCCGTTTGCTCGCTCGACTTGGCCGTTTGACTGCGGGTGGGCAACGGACGCTAAGTCCAGTCGGATGCCCTATGTCGCGCAGAAACGTGCCAGTGCTCCCTTGGCAAAATTCGTGATGTTGTTGGTGATGATGCTGTGTGGTACTCCATACCGGGTTGTAATGTCTGCAATAAATGTCACGACAGTCAGCCCATTCAGTTTCTTGATCGGCTTTGCTTCAATCCACTTGGTAAATGTGTCCACGGTGACAAGCAGATGTGTCATGCCGCCGTGCGCCGTCTTGAATGGGCCGACCATGTCTAGCCCCCAGACGACAAAAGGCAAAGTGAGGGGGATGGTCTTGAGTGCAGGTCGGCAGGTGTAGCTTGGAGCCGAAGATTTGGCACCCTTTGTAGTGTTTGACTAATTCCTTGGCATCCTCCAAAGCAGTCGGCCAGAAGAATCCATGGCGGAAAGCTTTGGCGACGAGTGCCCTGGAGGCAGCATGGTGGCCGCATTCGCCTTGGTGGATGTCTTCGAGGATTGCTATGCCTTTCTCTGGCTCGACGCAGCGCTGGAGGACTCCAGTAACACTGTGCCTAACAAGCTCTTGGTTCATTATTGTGTATGCTCCGGCTCGGCGTTGGATTTGTCTTGCCGAGATCTCATCAGTCGGCAGCTCTCCGTTTATCAGGAAGTGGAGGATGGGCTGGGCCCATGATGGAGTTGTGACTTCTTCTATCGCCAAAACGGCTACTGCAACCAGGGTGGGCGAGCTGGGTTGTGAGGAGTTGGAGTCAGCCGCCGCCTGCTGTGTTGGTGCAGTCCCTGGGCCGGCTGCAGTAGTCCCCGGGCCGGGTTCGACTATGGCAGTCCCCGAGCTGGCTGCCGAAGTCCCCGAGCCGCCTGCTTGGTCCCTGAAGTCGGATCCGACTGCGTCGGGGTCAGGCGACACGAAGATGGAACTGGATTCCGGAGACGCCTTGATGGACGGCTTGAGGAGGCGTTGGAGGGCGACGCCGGGTGGAGCCTATTCGTGCCAGGGCATCTGCTTGCTCGTTGTCGGCCCGTGGCACATGGAGGAAATCGCACCCCTCGAAGTATCCGCTGATCTGCTGAACGAGGAAGCGGTAGCTTGCCATGTTTGCGTCCTTGGCGTCCCAGTCACGGGATGATTGCTGGACCACCAAGTCTGAGTTGCCATAGCACAGGATCCGGTGGATGCCGAGTTCCTTGGCTAGCCGGAGCCCGTGTATGAGTGCCTCATACTCGGCCACATTGTTGGAGGCGGCAAAATGAATTTGCAATGTGTATCTGAGTTTGTCGCCTTTGGGAGAGGTGAGGACGATACCGGCTCCCAAGCTGGTGCGCATCTTGGATCCATCAAAGTGCATCCGCTAATGAGTGGACTCGGGGGCCGGTGGCAGGTACTGGGTCTCAGCGCAGTCGACGAGGAAGTCGGCCAATGCTTGGGACTTGATGGCGGTGCGGGGCTGATAGTAGATTGTGTAAGGAGCCAGCGCAATGGCCCATTTTGCTACTCGGCCGGATGCATCCCGGCTGCCTATGATCTCGGCAAGCGGGGCGGTGCATACGACCGTGATGGGATGCTCTCGAAAGTAGGGCTTGAGTTTCTTGGAGGCGAAGTACACACCATAGCACATCTTCTGATAGTGCGGGTAGTTCTGCCTTGAGGTGGACAGTACTTCGCTCAAATAGTATACCGGCCTCTGGACTAGCTGAGCTCGGCCTTCTTCTGGATGCTGGACCACGATAACTGTGCTGACCACCCGGCTAGTGGCGACAATGTAGAGGAACATGGGCTCTTTCTCAGTTGGGGCCGCCAAGACATGCGGCGTGGACAGTATCCTCTTCAGCTCGTAGAAAGCTTGGTCCGCCTGGTCATTCCGCTCGAAGTGAGTGGACTTCTTCATGAGTCGGTAGAGGGGGAGAGCCTTCTCTCCGAGCCGGCTGATGAAGCGGTTCAAAGATGCCAGGCATCCGATGAACTTTTCGACATCTCGCAGCTTGGTGGGAATCTTCATTCTCTCTATGGCCTTGATCTTCACTGGGTTGCATTCGATGCCGCGTTCGGAGACCAGGAAGCCTAGAAGCTGGCCGGCTGGTACCCCGAACACGCATTTCTCCGGGTTGAGCTTGATCTGAAACTGGCGCAAATTCTCAAAGGTCTCCTTGAGGTCTTCCAGCAAGGTGCCGCGTTTCTCCGTCTTCACCACAACATCGTCTACGTAGATGTGGGCATTTCTGCCAAGTTGCTTGAGGAGGCATTTCTGCATGCAACGCTGAAAAGTGGCACCGGCATTTCTCAAGCCGAATGTCATAGTCTGGTAACAGAAAGCTCCGATGGGGTGATGAAGGCGGTCTTCAGGCGGTCATCTGGGTCCAATTTTATCTGGTGGTAGCCTGAGTAAGCATCCAAAAAATTCAACAGCTCGCATCCGGCTGTGGAGTCTATCACTTGATCAATCCTTGGCAGAGCAAAAGGATCTTTACGGCAGGCTTTGTTGAGGCTGGTGTAGTGAATGCACATGCGCCACTGCTTGTTCTTCTTTAACACTAGGACCGGGTTGGCAAGCCATTCTGGAAAGAACACCTCCATAATGAAGACGGCTGCCAGAAGCCGGGCTATTTCCTCCCCGACTACTCTTCTCTTCTCTTCCGACAAGCGGCGCAAGGGCTGCCTGACTGGCTTGGCGTTAGATCGGACATGCAGCTTGTGCTCGGCGAAATCCGTTGGGACACCCGGCATGTCTTTGGGAGACCATGCGAAGATGTCCCGATTCTCACGGAGGAAATCGACGAGCTCGCCTTCCTATTTTCTGTCGAGGCCGGAGCCTACAACAGCGTACCTCTCCGGGTGCTCCGGGTCTAGGGGTATCTTCTTAGTCTCTTTGGCCGGCTGGAAAGAACCTTGAGCTTCACATTCCTTGGGGTCAGGGGACAGGGCCGGCTGCTTGCCAGCCATGGCCACAACTCGATTCAGCGTCTTCTTTTCTTCAGCAATCACAAGGGACTCGGCCAGCCGGCTGCTAGCTGCTGCACACTCAGAAGACTTCTTATAGTCTCCAGCTATGGTGATGATGCCCTTAGAACTCGGCATATTCATCTTGAGGTAGGCGTAGTGGGGCACATCCATAAACTTGGCCAAAGCAGGTCGGCCAAGTAATGTGTGGTATGGGCTCTCCAGATCCACTACCTCAAACCATATTGCCTCTCTGCGGAAATGATCTTTGCCCCCAAAGAGGACATCCATCTTGATCTTGCCAATTAGTGAGCAGGATAGGCCGGGTACGATGCCGTGGAACACAGTCCGGCTTGGCATGAGTTGCTTTGGCTTGATGTTGAGCTTCTCCATGGTATCTCAGTATAGTATGTTGATGCTGCTCCCGCCATCTATCAGCATCCGGGAGAAACGGGCAGCACGCCTTTTTGTCGCGAGGGTGGCGTCCAAAACCAAGGCATAGCAGCCAGGAGACGGCATCACCTCCGGGTGATCGGCCTGGCTCTAGCTGATGGGCTTCTCCGACCAGTGCATAAACTCGGGGTTGTTGGAGGCGACCGCGTTGACTTCTTTCTGCTGTCGGCGCCGGCTGCGCCGATCTTCTGTCTGGCTTGTAAAGATGACGTAGGCGGCATGCTCGTCAGGGAACTCGTCTTGGATAGCTCCGACTGCTGGCCGAGCGGCCGACTGCTGTGGGGCAGGAGGCGGCTGGCCTGCAGGCGGAGGCGGCAGCAGCCCCTCGCTCTTGGAGATTCGGGTGAGCCAATGGCACTTCCGAGTTGTGTGGTTGGATGGCTTCGTGCCGCTGTGGAACTTGCAGGGGGCATCGAGGGTTTGCTCGTAGGAGAAAGCCGGCTGCCAAGCTGGCCTGCCGCCCTTCTGCTTCTTGGGTGCCGGCCGCCCCTCAGGTTGCTCGTCTTCGACTATGGCCACCTGCCGGCTAGTGGAAGGCGGCATAGGGGCCTTGCGCTTGTGGTCGCTTTGATACGGGCATTGGCTTGATTCTCCAGCCGGTGTCTTGGGAGCCGGCGCCAGCACTTTTCCAGAGGCATCTACCCGGAGCTCAGTCTTCATTGAGGAGTCGGCCGTGGCATACTTGTCTGCTATGATCAGCAGCTCGTCAAGGGTAGCCGGCTCGTCGCAGAGGAGTCGGTGCTTGAGGAGGGTGCCCTCTCTGCACCCGGCGGTGAAGTACTGTATGGCTTGAACCTCGTGCACCCCTTCGCAGGAGTTGCGGAGCTCGGCCCAACGCATGAGGTAGTCGCGGGTTGATTCATTGGGCCCTTGTACGCACAAGGAGAGCTGTCGGGGCTTGGGAGCCCGTTTGTAGGTGCTGGTGAAGTTGCCTATGAAGGCTTCTGTGAAGTCCAGCCAGCTGTTGATGCTGTAAGGCTTGAGGCTATTGAGCCAGGTGCGTGCCATGCCTTGGAGCATCAGGGGGACAAATTTCACGGCAACACATCTGTTGTCGTTTGCTATGCAAACTGCGGTGGAGTAGTCGATCAACCAATCTTCCGGCTTCACGAAGCCGATGTACTTGGGCGTGTCTCTTGGGAGCGAGAACTCTTTGGGAAAGGGCTCGTCGCGGATGCCGGGGCCAAAACAAGGTGGGCCGACATCATCTTCTTCTTCTAGGGCCAGGGATCGCGCAAGGTGGTCGATCCGATGGTGGGCATCATTATGGCCGACTCCTTCGCGGCGACCAAGTCAGCCGCTGAGAGTCGGATGTGCGACAGGCGGCTGGGTGGGATATCTCTCCCCGCGAGGTGGAGGAGGAGGCGGGTCACCTCGTCGTTCCACACATCTAGGGCGGGCTTCTGCATCGCGCTCGATGGTGATTCGAGGCTGCCTGCGGCTAGCAGCCGGCTCCTTCTCTTGTCTTGCATGGGCACCGCCCGCAGTCGGCGTACGCGATGTCGCGCTGTGCTCTCGGCGAGGGGGGCTTCTAGCTCAGACGCCGGCTTTGTGCCGCTCTGCGGCCGCGTCGATTAGCTGTTGGATGCGTCTGGTCATGTAGGGGAGCTCGTCGGCCCCCAGTCTGTTTAGCTCGTCTATGATCGACTGGGCAGCACGCAGATTCTCGAGGGGCGTGGCGTAGACTGGGCAGTCTACTCCCCGCATGCTGGCGATGGCCGTGCCGCGTATCTTGACGATGCCGACTTGGCGTTGCCCTTCTGGAGGCAGCGTGACGAAGGCAGCGCGGTTGACTTCACGCTGGTGGGCTTCAGTGAGGCGTCTCATGGAGGCTATCCTCTGGCCCCCCGCAAGGAGAGCAAGGCAGCGTGCCTCCAACATCTCGGCGTCAGCGTCCGCCAGGATAGGGGCGGACAGATCGTGCAGTGTTGCCTACAGGGCGTCGCAGGCGTTCTCGTCGGAGGTGACGCCGTGGCTGATGACTAGCACTTCGGTGACGGTGCTGTAGCCATTGTCGGCCCGAGGGAGAGGGTCGTCGAAGATGATCACATTGGTGGGGAAGGCATCGAGCGACGCCGTGTCGGAGTCGACAAGCATTGGGTCGGTGGAGCTGACCGACTCCAAGTCCGGGTTGGCTCGCCGGAGACATGGAGTTGGTCGAGGAGGCTGACGAGGCGGGTCTCGGGGCAGCCCATGCCCGCGTCGGATGCGGGCTCGTCGGAGATGCGAGCCTCACCAAGAAGATCGGCGAGGCAGATCACTGCGCAGGCGTCGTCGACGCTTTGCAGCGCATCGGGGCAAGCGCCATCGGGCGTGCCGGGCTGGCTACGCTCGCTGGGGAGGAAAAGGGTTCCCGTCCAGAGCAGGTCTCCGGACGACGGTGCATCTGGCCCCATGATGGGCGCCAAATGTCGGGTGGTAGGTGCGACATATGCCAACAGATGGCTTATCATTGTGGGAGCCAGTAAGACATCGCCGGTGCCTGGAAACGGGATAGGGCTAAGACATGCATGCCGGCGGATCTTACCCAGGTTGGGGTCTCTCCGTGGAGATAATACACCTACTCCTGCTTTGCGGGGTCTCCGCATGATCACTAGATCGATAAGAAGCTACAAGAGGCTCCTTGAGCTGTTCGGTGGGAGGAGGAAGAAGGGCAAGGCTAGCTCTCTTCTCTCCCTATGGTGGTGTCTAAAACTCTATGAGAGCAACCCTTTGCATGGGTCTCCTGGGGGTACAATGGTAATCCGGCTGGGCGTGGGCCCGCCCATTGGTCGACAAGCCGGCCCCATCGCTTGGGGGTCTTGTCGGGGGCTGGTTATTGTTGGCTCGCCTCTGATGACAAGGGCTTTGTCGAGGTAAGCATGGATACAGTGCCGCCGCCTTGCGGGCTCTCACTGTAGCCTTACCTCGTCTTGTCTCCTTAATGGCGCACGCTCCCCGAGGAGGGGAGCTAGCCGGCTATAGGAAGCCGGCCATGCCTTAGGCCAGTTGGGGGAGGCCGGGCCGCCTTCAGGTGTCTCTCTGACCGAAGGGGCCCGCCGCCTACGGGCCGTACTGGCAGGCCGTCGTGGAGGGCGTCATGATCAGCATGGCAACAGTGCCACGCCGGATGGTGATGGCTTTCCTATACGGCGTACTGTAGCCATGCGTGCTCCGGGATTCAGGGGTGGCAGGGTCCACTATTGCCACGCCCCGTCCCATCATC
>NC_041391.1:119161087-119166601 GCF_002162155.2 Triticum dicoccoides | reverse complement strand
ACGGCCCCTGGCCGCCTGCCAGGGGACGGCCTCTTGGAGTCGGCTCTCTTGGGCCGGCTTGTTGGAGTCGGTCTTTTCGTGTACGGCCTCTTGGAGTCGGCCCCATCGTGGCGTCCCCCAAGAGGGTTTATGGCCGGGCCGCCTTCTGGTAGCCGACCTGTGTGATAGCCGGCCGAAAGAAGGCGACCCCGTGTTTTGGGCGCTCCAAGGCTCGATCGGCCCATTGTTTTTTCTAAGGGCCAAAGGGAGCCGGTTAGGCTACCCGTGGTCATTTACTCCGACAGATATAGATCAAACGACCTATCTTGCCGGATGGCAGGCACACCATCATCATCAACTCTGCTTTTTATAAGATTATATATCCTGCTAGTATAAGAGTACTTGCAAATAACTTTGAAAGATGGTCACTGGATGAAGCTAACCCGACAGTGCAGAGATGGCAAATCTAAGCACTACTTGCCATTGGATATCATCATCATTCCACCAGATTCTACCACATGTACAATTTAGAAGACTCCATGGTTGAACTTAAGCATAATGCACAAACCTCAAAACACAAGCACTTCTCCTTTGTTCTAGAATCTTCCGTATCATAATTTCCCAAACTTTTTTTTCTAAATGAATTGCCATTATTTGTCTTTTACTTTGTGCTCTACAATGCACAACCCCATGAATCTTAACATTTTTATAAAACTAATTGATTTTGAACGAGATGAACTATAAGAACTAAACAAACATCTACATCATGCATATATGACTCAAAGCTTTACATGCTATAGTGTGTATTTATTCATAATTTGGCTTCCAAATCTCATGCGTTCAATGCATCTGTACCTTACTAGTGTATGAGTAGTTTATCTCGTGGGAGAAAAGGATGAACGAGGGAATGCCTTATTCGAAAATGCGGAGAGGGGTGTGGGTATATTTTAGCAAAATTGCCATAGTTTCCTTCCTATCCGTCAGATATAAATCGGACGGCCTATACTGCAGGATGGTAGGCACATCATCATCAACAACTCTGTTTTTTATAAGAGTAGAGTAGAGATAGAGATAGAGACTACTACTACCAATGTGCTACCCCGTGCATTGCAATGGATCCAAAGTAGTAGAATAATACTTGTTCATGGGCTTGAAATATAAACACTCTAGTTTTGATATACATGTGTCAGGAGACATGACAGCTTGTCCATGGAAGTTGAACCACGATGACCATCACGTGTCTTGTTTCTACCACTGCCATACCCACACACGATTCCCATGACGCTGCTGCAACCCATGAAACGACATCCCCCGACGTGCGCCTCATCCCTCTCGGCCCCACCGCTCCTCTGCCTTTGTGTGCATCACATGCGGGCCAGCTGAACTGTGGCAACCATCAACTTTCTACCATAGCGACACCCGATTGGACACAGTTTGCCTGCTCCGTTCCTGTGCTCCGATCCGTACTCTCGCACCATCGAATTTTCATCCATCGGCTGTGACACATTTCATCCCGGGCATCAATCCTCAGCTGGAGAACTTCTGTACTACAGGTAGTACACATCGGTGTGGCCATCTACGCCTCATAACGCCCCGACGCCTAGCTGTGGCACCCTCGCCATGGCCTTGCCACCACCGCCCGGTTCATCTCGAACGAGTGAGTCGCAAACGACGCCACCACCATAAGAATGACATGTGGGCTAGCCACATTTAAGGTCCGCATGTCACTGAGTCATAGGCCGGTGCACTAAGCCACTGAAGCTTGGTCCCGTGGGCCCCGAGAGGGAAATGTAACTCCTGCGGGCAGGCCTTCTGGTGCTCCCGCAGTACGAGCTCGTGCCAAACCTGGAATTTGTTTCTTACTAATACCAACTAGTAAGGTACATGTGCATTGTACACATGAGATTCTAGTGGTTTGTGGATTATGCTTAAGGGCCTTCTTGGTTTGTGATATGTCTCCAGTGTATCTATAATTTTTGATTGTTCCATGCTATTATATTACCTGTTTTGGATAATTATGGGCTTTACTTTACACTTTTATATCATGTTTGATACTAACCAACTAACCGGAGGCCCAACCCGAATGGCTGTTTTTTTGCCTATTTCAGTATATCAAAGGAAAGGAATATCAAACGGAGTCCAAACGGAATGAAACCTTCGGGAGTGCTCCTTTTGGAACAAACGCAATCCAGCAGACTTGGAGTGGACATTAAGAAGAAGCTGAGGCGGCCACGAGGGTGGCCGGGGCGCCCACTAAGGGTTGGCACGCCCCCTGCCTCCTGGGCCCCTCGTGGCTCCCCTGACGGACTTCCTTCGCCTATATATATCTACGTACCCCAAAAACATCCAGGAGCACCACGAGAAAGTATTTTCACCGCCGCAACCTTCTGTATCGGCGAGATCCCATCTTAGAGCCTTTGCCGGTGCTCCGCCGGAGGGGGAACCGACCATGGAGGGCCTCTCCATCACCACCAAGGCCTCTCCGATGAGGTTTGAGTAGTTTACCACAGACCTTCGGGTCTATAGTTATTTGCTAGATGGCTTCTTCTCTCTCTTTGAATCTCAATACAAAGTTCTCCTTCCTCTTCTTGGAGATCTATTCGATGTAACTCTTTTTGCGGTGTGTTTGTCGAGATCCGATGAATTGTGGGTTTATGATCAAGTTTATCTATGAGAAATATTTGAATCTCCTCTGAATTCTTTTATGTATGATTGGTTATCTTTGCAAGTCTCTTCGAATTATCAGTTTGGTTTGGCCTACTAGATTGATCTTTCTTGCCATGGGAGAAGTGCTTAGCTTTGGGTTTAATCTTGCGGTGTCCTTTCCCAGTGATAGTAGGGCAGCAAGGCACATATTGTATTGTTTCCATCAAGGACAAAAATATGGGGTTTATATCATATTGCACGAGTTTATCCCTCTACATCATGTCATCTTGCTTAAGGCGTTACTCTGTTCTTATGAACTTAATACTCTAGATGCAGGCAGGAGTCGGTCGATGTGTGGAGTAATAGTAGTAGATGCAGGCAGGAGTCGGTCTACTTGTTACAGACGTGATGCCTATATACATCACTACTAGGGAAAAGCCTAGCAGCAGCGCGGGTTTTGGGCCTATCAGTAGCGCGGGCAGGAGCGCTACTGATAAGGCGCTACAGCTAATGCTTAGCAATAGCGCGTCTTTGCCCACGCTACTTCTAATTGACTTAGTAGCAGCGCTTCAACAGAACATCGCTACTGGTAACTAGTAGTAGCGCTTCTCCTTACCCGCGCTACTACTACTTTTTAGTATTTTATTCATTTCCTTTTTCTTTTCATGTTGTATTCATACACCTTTACACAAGTTTTCATACAACAGGAATTTAGAGATTGTTTTTACATCATAATGAGTTATTACATCATGGGGTGAAAGAACCGTGGACTAGTTTCAAGTGGATGTCCATCCACTTGAAACTAATCCGTGGTTCTTTCACCCAATGATATAATAATATCATCATCATCATCATATCATTAACAACTTAGCATCATAATGCATCATTGTCATATAACACCTCCTCAATATCATCGTTTTCATCATTGACATCACATAACACCTCCTCAAGATCATCATTATCAACTCTAACACATTACCTCATAGGACCTACTACATTTTCTAAGGTAAAATAACAAAAAACAAGATAGCCCCTGACTCTCCATTATGGAGAATGGAGATTAGCCTGTCTCCAATTCTTGCCTTTCGCTGAATGTTACTTCCAAGAACCTCCTTGCGAATGTCCATACATTTCTTCCATTCTCTGATGATCATGTGTTTACGGGTTTTAGAAATCCGATATGCACAAGTGAGCTCCGTAGATTTACCTGGCAGTATGTTCAGAACTGAGAGGCGACCATGCAGAGACATCAGATGAGGCACACAATCCATCGGGAGTTTCTGTTGAAAAACATAATAATATCTTCGTAGTTAGCAATGATGTACTAGTTTTAGAAGTATGCAAAAGATGCACGGATGTCGTAATAGTAAAAAATCTTACCAGGGTATCTCCAGAGAAGTTATCGTTGTTCAACACATGCACTAGTGGCACGTATTCACCATAATTTGGAGGAGTTCGATAATAGTCATTGTAATTCTCAAGAAGAGTACAAAATGCGATCAGATGAGTTTTCTCCTTATACGTTAATTGGGTGCCTTCGGTGTAGTGGGTTTTATCTACCATCTTCCGCACAGTCTTTGAAGAATCAAAATAAGCTGTCAATGGAAATAAGCTATCAACTATTTTGAAATAAACAATATAAATTAGTTAATAACTATGTTTGAGAAACTCACATAGCGGTACAATCGGAAGCGTATCAACAAGGACCCAAATGTCCATATTGTCTTCCT
Source organism: Triticum dicoccoides (assembly GCF_002162155.2). Taxonomy (NCBI): domain Eukaryota; kingdom Viridiplantae; phylum Streptophyta; class Magnoliopsida; order Poales; family Poaceae; genus Triticum; species Triticum dicoccoides. Next base: position 119,162,246 of record NC_041391.1, on the reverse strand, counting down.
TGCTGTCAGGATCACCAAGATCCATGGTGACAATCATACCCTCATAAAAACCATACATTTTGCAAAGTGTTTCCCAATTTTGGCAACCAAAATGGGTTACGCTCTGAGCATTGCACAGATTTACTTCAAAATCCATATCATGATGGGTCCTTAGGTGTATTTTCTTTGTTTCGAAATTTTCATGGTCTTCAAAACCCATCCTCTCCAAGACATATTGTCTTGCATGGCATGGGATAAGCTAGTCGAATTGTAAAATATGAAAATTAGATGTTGAAATAGTTGAAGTCATGCTTAATGGAGAAAAAAACACTTGTCATTGTTGCATACCGTTTCACAATCGAAGGTCTCCTCGAGCTTAATGCTGAAGCGCCGATCTTCGTCCAGCCGAACGAACCTGTCGCACATACCTCGATCGTCGTGGCACCAGCTACACTCCCCCGGGAGACCGTCGTTGTCTGAGTACGACATTTCCTACAATCATAATTCAAAGATTAAACTTGTACATATTCTAGCACAAGTCATGCCAGAATTCACGACAAAATCCAGCATGACCTTTGCTAAAAAAGGACATATCGAGCGCCTGAAATTTGCCGGAACAGAAATTAATCAACACTCCGGTAAAACATAGGCCACTCGGAGATGTAAACTAAACATGAAGGGCCACTTGGGCAACCACATATCCTATTTGAGCAACAACACAAGATATACAAGGATATTTGGCTGGTCTCACCTTGATGTCGGAGGGGGTCGGTGACAGGGACGATGGCGGGGATGTCGGAGGGGGTCGGTGACGGGGACGACGGAGGTCACCTGAAACCATATAAGTTATCACTAACAACAAACATGACATGTTCAACTAGTTTTATTAATTCAACTAGTTCTTACTAAATATAAACTTACAATAAATAGAAAAAAAACTAGTTCTTTCTAAAAATAAAGTAGTTCAACTAGTTATATTAATTATCTTACTAAAAATAGATTAGTTTTGTTAATTCAACTAGTTCAACTAGTTTATTAATTTACTTACTAAACTAGTTCAACTACAACGAAAGTAGTTCAACTACCACTACTACTACTAAAAATCTAGTACTAACTAAGCAACATCTAGTACTAGCTAACCCTAAATTAACATCTACTACTACTAAATCTAGTACTAACT
>NC_041391.1:119132687-119160777 GCF_002162155.2 Triticum dicoccoides | reverse complement strand
GAGGATGGAGGAGGGACGGAAGGAGGGGAGTACCTCGGCGGCGGACGGACGAAGGCGGCGGCGGCGGTGACGCACGACGACGGTTTACGCGGGCGAGAGTGAGAGTGTGAGTGAGAGGGCCGGTCATGCGCGTGGGGATAAGGTAGGGATAGTTGTAGCGCGTTTGCCGAAAAGCGCTACAGCTAACCCGAATAGCAGTAGCGCTCTATAGAAAAGTGCGCTACTGCTATAGCTAGCGGGGGGGGGGGGCGAGGTCATGGCAACTATAGCAGTAGCGCTGTATGCGGTGCACGCGCTACTGCTATTTCCAAGTCAGCAGCGCGTTTCGGCGACACCGCTGCTGCTAAGTAGCAGTAGCGTGGTATTTTGAAGAGCGCTGCTAGTAAGATTCTGTGTATAGGCTTTTCCCTAGTAGTGCATGATCATGCCTAGATAATATCATAACTATGCACTTTTATGTCAATTGCTCGATAGTAATTTGTTCACCCACCGTAATACTTATGCTATCGTGAGAGAAGCCACTAGTGAAACCTATGGCCCCCGGGTCTATCTTTTATCATATAAGTTTTCCATCTACTTTTATTTGCATCTTTTATTTTCCAATCTATATCATAAAAATACCAAAAATATTTGTCTTATCATATTATCTCTATCAGATCTCACTTTTGCAAGTTACCGTGAAGGGATTGACAACCCCTTTATCGCGTTGGTTGCGAGGTTCTTGTTTGTTTGTGTAGGTGAGTGGGACTTTTGAGGAGCCTCCTACTGGATTGATACCTTGGTTCTCAAAACTGAGGGAAATACTTACGCTGCTTTGTTGCATCACCCTTTCCTCTTCAGGGGAAAAACCAACGCATGCTCAAGAGGTAGCAAGAAGGATTTCTGGCGCCGTTTCCAGGTAGGTCTTCGCTCAAGTCAAGACATACCAAGTACCCATCACAAACTCATCTCCCTCGCATTACATTATTTGCCATTTTCCTATCGTTTCCCTCTCCCCCACTTCACCTTTGCTGTTTTATTCGCTCCTCTTTCGTTCGATCTTATGTTTGCTTGTGTCTCCATGTGCCTTCTATGTGCATGCATCTTTGCGTGCTAAAAATCTATTGATGTGGATCCACTTAAAATGTTCTACTTGGATCATCTTCGATCCTTATGCTCTCGTGCTGAAACCCCAACTAGCCTAGTTGATAGGAAAAGGGGAAGCTCTTATGGTATCACAACCCAATAGTTTTCATTTCTGTTATTTAATAAACAATTAATTTAGTCTCTGGTTAGATGTGTTTCTATGTTTTAATTAGTGTTTGTGCCAAGTAGAACCTATAGTATAACCTTGGGTGAAAGTTAAGTTGATTCTGCTGAAAAACAGAAACCTTGCGTCCACGATAAAAAATTCAATAAATCACAGAAACGTGCTTTTGCATTGATTATTTTTGCTGTAGATCAATAGAAATATTACCTAGGACGTCATATTTTGGTAGGATTTTTGGAGTCCCAGAAGTATTCGAAAGTTACAGATTGCTACAGACTGTTCTATTTTTGAAAGATTCTGTTTTTGTGTGTTGTTTGCTTATTTTGATGCATCTATGGCTAGTATCGGGGGGTATGAACCATAGAGAAGTTGGAATATAGTAGGTTTAATACCAATATAAATAAAGAATGAGTTCATTGCAGTACCTTATGTGGTGGTTTTTCTTTCTTGCACTAACGGAGCTTATGAGATTTCCTGTTGAGTTTTGTGTTGTGAAGTTTTCAAGTTTTGGGTAAATATTTGATGGACTATGGAATAAGGAGTAGCAAAAGCCTAAGCTTGGGTATGCCCATGGAACCCCAATATATTCAAGGACAACCAAAAGCCTAAGCTTGGGGATGCCCCAGAAGGCATCCCCTCTTTCGTCCTCATCTATCGGTAACTTTACTTGGAGCTATATTTTTATTTACCACATGATATGTGTTTTGCTTGGAGCGTCTTGTATGATATGAGTCTTTGCCTTTTAGTTTACCACAATAATCCTTGCTGTACATAACTTTTGGGAGAGACCCAGATGATTTAGAATTTATTAGAATACTCTATGTGCTTCACTTATATCTTTTGAGCTAGATAGTTTTGCTCTATGTGCTTCACTTATATTTTGTAAAGCACGGCGGTGGCTTTATTTTGAAGAAATTGTTGATCTCTCATGCTTCACTTATATTATTTTGAGAGTCTTTTAGAACAGCATGTTATTTGCTATGGTTATAAATTTGGTCCTAGAATGATGAGCATCCAAGTTGGGTATAATAAAAACTATCATAGAAAGTGCATTAAAAACTATGATCAATTTGATGCTTGATAATTGTTTTGAGATATAAAGGTAGTAATGTTAGAGTCATGCTAGTTGGGTAATTATGAAATTGATAAATACTTGTGTTAAAGTTGGCGAGTCCCGTAGCATGCACATATGGTAAAAGTTACGTGACAAATTTGTTGCATGTGATGCTCTTTTAATTCTTTTCCTTATGGGTGGAGTTCTCCTACCAACCCTTCCCCTAGGAGCATGCGTAGTAGTACTTTGCTTCGAGGGCAATTAGACTTTTGCAATAAGTATATGAGTTCTTTATGACTAATGTGAGTCCATGGATATACGCACACTTACCCTTCCACTTTGCTAGCCTCTACTATGCCGCGCAACTTTCGTCGGTATTATGAACCCATTATTTACCTTCCTCAAAAAAGCCACCATACCTACCTATTATGGCATTTCCATAGCCATTCAGAGATAAATTGCCATGCAATTTTCCACCGTTCCGTTTATTATGACACGCTCCATCATTGTCATATTGCTCTTTGCATGATCATGTAGTTGACATCGTATTTGTGGCAAGGCCACCTTCATAATTTTCATACATGTCATTCTTGATTCATTGCATATCCCGGTACACCACCGGAGGCATTCACATAGAGTCATATTTTGTCTAAGTATTGAGTTGTAATTCTTGAGTTGTAAATCAATGAAAGTGTGACGATCTTCATTATTAGAGAATTGTCCCAAGTGAGGAAAGGATGATGAAGACTATGATTCCCCCACAAGTCGGGATGAGACTTCGGACTAATAAAAGAGGCCAAAGAAGCCCATAAAAAAGAGGCCAAAGAAGCCCACCAAAAAAATGAGAGAAAAAGAGAGAAGGGGCAATGCTACTATCTCTTTTTCCACACTTGTGCTTCAATGTAGCACCATGATCTTCATGATAGAGAGTCTCCTATGTTGTCACTTTCATATACTAGTGGGAATTTTTCATTATAGAACTTGGCTTGTATATTCCAATGACAGGCTTCCTGAAAACGCCCTAGGTCTTCGTGGCCAAGCAAGTTGGATGCACACCCACTTAGTTTCTCTTGTTGAGCTTTCATATATTTATAGCTCTAGTGCATCCGTTGCATGGCAGTCCCTACTCACTCACATTGATATCTATTAATGGGCATCTCCATAGCCCATTGATATGCCTAGTTGATGTGAGACTATCTTCTCCCTTTTTGTCCTCACAACCACCACCATATACCATATATAGTGCTATGTCCATGGCTTGCGCTCATGTATTGCGTAAGAGTTGAAAAAGCTAAAGCACGTTAAAAAGTATGAACCAATTGCTTGGCTGAAACCGGGCTTGTGCATGATGGGAGTATTTTGTGTGTAAAGATGAAGCATGGCCTAACTATATGATTTTGTAGGGATAAGCTTTCTTTGGCTATGCTATTTTGATAGGACATGATTATTTGCTAGTATGCTTCAAAGTATTACTATTTTTATGTTTTATAAGCTTTTATCTTGAATCATTTGGATCTGAACAATCATGCCACAATAAAGAAAATTACATTGAGAATTATGCTAGGTAGCATTCCACATCAAAAATTTGGTTTTTATCATTTACCTACTCGAGGACGAGCAGGAATTAAGCTTGGGGATGCTTGATACGTCTCCAACGTATCTATAATTTTTGATTGTTCCATGCTATTATATTACCTGTTTTGGATGTTTATGGGCTTTAATTTACACTTTTATATCATTTTTGGGACTAACCTACTAACTGGAGGCCCAACCCGAATTGTTGTTTTTTTTGCCTATTTTCAGTATACCGAAGGAAAGGAATATCAAACGGAGTCCAAACGGAATGAAACCTTCGGGAGCGATCTTTTTGGAACAAACGCAATCCAGGAGACTTGGAGTGTACGTCAAGAAGAAGCCGAGGCGGCCACGAGGGTGGCCGATGTGCCCAGTAAGGGTGGGCGCGCCCCTGCCTCCTGGGCCCCTCGTGGCTCCCCTGACTGACTTGCTTCTCCTATATGTATCTACGTACCCCAAAAACATCCAGGAGAACCACGAGAAATTATTTCCACCACCACAACCTTCTGTATCCGCGAGATCCCATCTTGGAGCCTTCGCCGGCGCTCCGTCGGAGGGGGAATCGACCATGGAGGGCCTCTCGATCACCACCAAGGCCTCTCTGATTAGTTTTGAGTAGTTTACCATAGACCTTTGGGTCCATAGTTATTATCTAGATGGCTTCTTCTCTCTCTTTGATCTCAATACAAAGTTCTCATTCCTCTTCTTGGAGATCTATTCGATGTAACTCTTTTTGTGGTGTGTTTGTCGAGATCCGATGAATTGTGAGTTTATGATCAAGTTTACCTATGAGAAATATTTGAATCTCCTCTAAATTCTTTTATGTACACTACAAAAAAATACACTTCCATGATGATACGTGTTTGTCACAGTAGGTCGCATTTTTGTTATGCATGTACATCCATGACAAATTTATGACAAAATCAAGATAGTCATACCTGTGCTGTCGTAGAAGTGTTCCATGACATTACCAAAATTATCATCACGGAAGTGTCCACTTCCATGACGATAAATCGCGCGTCATAGAACTGCTTTCGTCAAGGGTGACCAACACGTGGCATCCACCATAACGGAACACCGTTAAGCTATCAGGTCGGGTTTTGGATCCGATAACCCGTTAACAGCCCTGACCAATGGGGATTTTCCACGTGTAAAATCAACATTGGCTGGAGGAAACACGTGTCGGCTCACCGTTGGGGCATATGTCATCCGTTCATTGGACCGAAGGTGCCTATGATACGGCGGCACATGGCACGGCCCAACAAAGGCCCATTCCTATGAAAAGGCCAGCCCGTTTGACTTGGTCAAAAGGTGGCGGGCCGGCCCACGGAAAGCCTGTTAACGACCTGTTCGCATATAGCCCATTTACAGCCTCCTAACCCAGGGCCCGTTACACCCTATCCGAATTAGGCCCAGTAGCATCATCTGGGCCGTCCAATATGATTCAGCCCATTTTAACGTCTGGCCCGTGTGTGGCCCATGACTTCTTTCGGCCCATATGAGGACCTTTGTAACTCTTGGCCCATTAATGGCCCGTGGTGAAACTGGCCCGTAATGAATAGTGCATCACTTTATACCCATTAACGACCCGTTATTCCATTTGGCCGTTTCCAGCCCAAGTTATCTTTCGGCCTTCTCAGGGCCCATTGATTCTTGGGCTCATTTGGAGCATTTGGTTACATACGGCCTGTTACTGTCATTTTCTGCTTGTGGGCCAAATTCAGCCCGTCGTTATAGTCGGCCCGTTTGCGGACCGTTAATACGTTGGGCCCTTTTCATGTCAAAAAAACCCGTTGGGCTGTTTTCATAGAGTTATCAAATACAGCCTATTAACGACCCGTTATGGTCCACGAATAGTACGGCCCATGATTGGTGAAATGATGATATGCCCCGTAGAAGGCCCATGGATCCTACGGCCCGTATGAGGCCCATGGATAGTACGGCCCGTAGAAGGCCCATGGACCCTACGGCCCATAGAAGGGCCATTGATCCCTAAGGCCCGTATAGAAGGCCGATGGATCCTACGGCCTGTATAGAAGGCCAATGGTCCTACGGCCGAACGAAGGCCCATGGTTCATACGGCCTGCAGGAGGCCCATGGTTACAACAGTCCATGTGTTGCCATGATTATTTTGGCCTAGTTTCCAAAAATAGGCTATTGTGGCCACTAGAAAAACACAGAAAAAGAACTGCAGTGACTACAAGCAAACAACTAAACGAGACAATAAGGAAATAAATAAGCAAGCAATTAAGGCTAGCCTATTACCGCTATTACACATATTACATCCACTGGGCATCAAAGTTCGCCACCAGTGCAAATATAGGGAACAAAGCAGCATATTACATATACTTGGCCGTCAAAATTGGACACCAGTGCAAATAAACATGGCAGCAAAACAAGAGCATAACTGAAACAACTTCAGAAGAGCTCAAGAAACGTTATCCTGGGTATCCACCATGCTGGCAATAAGCTTAGCAAGTTGACTAGCTTTGTCCTGTTTGGCGCTAAAATCCTCCAACGCTTGCTGTTGCACTAGAAAGTATGCATCTGAATGCTCCAGGGACTTCCGCAGTCCTTCTGCTTCTTGTCGCAGCACAGCTGATCGATGTCCTTCAGCTTGTAGTTGAGACTCAAGAAACTGAACTGATTCAGACAGTGAGTTTGAATAGCTTGTGCAAGCGGTAGTGGCCAGTAACTCGAACACTAAACCAAGACATGACTTTGGGGTTGTCTCACTGTCTTCAAGATAGTCTTCCTTAGCTGTTTTATCAGCTTTGTTGGAGACCAACAAGGATGTGTCACTATCCTGAACCTTATCTGCATTACTTCCTTTACCACTGCTTAATAAGGCGCTCTTCCCCAATATTCTGTCAGCATTCTAAAATAAGAAACAAGCAGACACATAACAAGTTTAGCATGTACTAGTATATGACGCTCATTTTGGTAAACCAGTTCATTAGTAAGGTGGACAGGATTAAACTACCAACTGTTCTATTGCCAAGTACTAGTACATAATAAAAGCATCAAACAAACATATATCTATGTCCTATGGTCACTGCATTGTCTTGCCAAATCAAAATAGAGACACAGTTCAAATCATATCAGTTCAAGACAAAGCAGCAGTGAGAGAATACAAAGCGTGGGAAACTACACGACACAACAAGATTTTAGATGGGTACCACGGGTCTACATGTACAACAACACTATTGGCTCTGTTGTGATGCTAGTAATGTGCATGATATGAAATTCAACTGTATACACAATTGAAATAGAAATCAAAAGAGCTATTGATAAGAGCAAACCTGTTAAAGAAACATGCGTGAACATACCTGCCGTGCCATTGGAGTTTCGATTGGATCCTTCAATTTAAAAATAAGTTTGTATGAGTAAATACAATGATACAAGAGCAAAGCAATCATAGTTAAAAAAGGCGCGCCTAAGCGAGTGCTTAAGCGTGCCTAGGCTCTAGGAGTTGGCAAAACGCATTGCGCATAACTACGCTTAATCTGTGCATAACTGCGCATAAGCATGCGCTTTGGTCAGTAAAGTGCAAGGCGGTGGCAAAATGCACAATTAACGCCTAGCGCTTTTTTGAACTATGATAGCAATGGAATCTTAAATTAGAACAGTTGTTCTTCAGGTTTAGTGTCAGGACCCCGACTCGATGACACATAGGTCTAGCATGTAACACCTCATATCAATTTGCGGCCTCACGCACGGTATTCCCACGGGTGTCGCCTTACCTTTGCCCGGGACCGTTTGCGCCTTTTGGCACACGTATATGATAGTGTCGCTAGCACCCATATGATAAGGAGCCCGGGCTGACATGGCTAGTCGTAAACCCAAAGTGGCACAGACTTACAGGGACAGGCATCCACGACCCAGCATCGAACGTGTCGGTCATCAGCAAGTGGGTCCGGGCTGTAGCACTGGGCTAGAAGGACTCCGGTAAACCGGGCTGTAGCGGGCTAACAGGCCTCCGGTACTCAATGCGTGACATTTCCCCGAAGGGACAGACACAGGAACGAAGAAGGACACATGCCGGCCAGCCTAAGTGTTCCGGAGCAGTAGCAAGCTACCATGGCTCAGTGGAAACACTAGGAGACATTTCCCGGTAAGAGAGGCTACTAAAGATAAACAACTAGATAGTCAGATCCCACACATACCAAGTATTTCAATAACATACACACAATATGCTCGATATGTGCAAATACAACATGGCATCACAACATGACTCTACAACTCAAGTATTTAATTAGGCTCCGAGGAGCGAGATATTACAAACAAGGGTCTCATGACCCAACAATCAGAGCATACAAATTAAGCACAAGCGGAAGCTATCATGTCTGAGTACAGACAACTATAAATGAAAAAGGCTGAGAAGCCTGACTATCTACCAGATACTGCCGAGGGCACAAGATCGTAGCTGAGGTATCAAGCTAAACGTCGAAGTCCACGCGGAACTACTAGCGAGACCGAAGTCTCTCTGCAAAACATAAAATAGGCAAACGTGAGTACAAATGTACCCAGCAAGACTTACATCAGAACTATCTACATATGCATCATTATCAACAAAGGGGATGGTGGGGTTTAACTGCAGCAAGCCAGCTTTGACTCGGTGGCTATCCTGAACTACGACTGCAATGTAACTCTTTTGAGGTGGCGCACACGAGTCCACATATTCACCATATCAATACACCACTATGGATCCGCTCCCGTCTCCCTACGAGAACGCCATCAATAGCACTCACGCTTATCTTGCGCATTTTAGAGTATCCACTTTCACTTGTCTATGAACTGATATAAGCAACCCAGAAGTCCTTTTCCGCGGACACGGCTATTCAAATAGATGATGTTATCCCTGCAGGGGTGTACTTCTTCATACATGTTTCCACCACTTAGCGTCTGCACACGACATGTGCTCGGCAGACTTCAAGCGAAAGCCGACGTGGGTGTAGACCACGACCTACCTAAACACTCAAGTCTCTAGTCCAGGTTTATCGCCTATTCGGGTTCCATCCATGAGGAGATCCGGCCGGAGTTTCGCTCACAGCCCCAAACGATGTGAACAGGGTTCCGTGACACCAAACGGGCGCCCGGTATACCCGGCCACGTGCCTACCGCATCACAGCCCACCCCTATGGTCAGCGCTGTCCACGGCCTCCAGCATACTACAAACACCAGAAACTACTTGCAACTCCTGGACAGAGGACAAGGGTGATTAAGAAGTCGAGCGGGGTCATATTTCAGGGCCCAATGTATGGTAGTAGCTGAATCATGGATCACAAACACAGAACTCAGTTCCTGAGGACGGCTGCAATGAGACAACCCACCATGTACTCCTACATGGCCTCTCACCGCTACCTTTACCAAATCGTGTTCACACACTTAGCTCACACACAGTAGGACATGTTCACACGCCTCTGATTCATCCCCGATGAATCAGACCTGACTCAACTCTAAGCAGTAGCAGGCATGACAAACAAGCATGAATGAGTAGGCACAATAGGGCTCAAACAACTCCTACTCATGCTAGTGGGTTTCATCTATTTACTGTGGCAATGACAGGTCATGCAAAGGATAAAGGGGTTTAGCTACCGCAGCAAGTAACAGATGAATCGGTGTTGTCCTAATGCAGTAAAAGAGAGCGGGAGCGAGAGAGTAGGATTGTATCGAAATGAACAAGGGGGTTTTGCTTGCCTGGCACTTCTGAAGATAACATTGAGTCTTCATCAGTGTCAACGATCACAACGTCGGAACATCGTCTACCGGGAGGGAACAGATACCGGCAACAAAGAAGAAATACAATCAATGCAATGCACAATATGATGCATGCTCATGACATGGCAATATGAATGTGTTTTGAGTTAATGCAACTAGCAACAGATTAAATGAAGTTGGTTCGAATACAAGATTCAAATTCAAACTCCATATGTGATTATTCAAATGCCATTTAATTGATTTGTGCTAAACAGCAGCTATAAGTTGTTCTAACATTCATGAAAATGGTACAGATGGATTCCTTGAATTTTTCTGATAATTTTTCATATATAAATTATTTAATTTGGAGTTACGGTTGAATTTCTATGATTTTTAGAAGTTTATACAATTTTCTGGAATTTCCTGAATTAAAATAAATCCAGAAAACCTATTACTACGTAAGCATGACTTCACGGTGACGTCAGCAAGTCAACGGCGTTGTCCAGGTCAAATCTGGATTTTTGGAGGCTATTCTGGATTTTTGAATTAATTCATAAGTATTTGAATTTGGACATATAAATCTTATAATATTTTTAAATGTCCAAATAATCATGAAAGTACTTGGGGGCTATTGGAAATAATTCAAATAGTGCCCACAATTTTTGTCAGGATTTTATAAAATGAGTTAGTATTTTTACTAATTCAAAACATATCAAAAACAAATAGAAAACAGAACAAAAGTAGAAATTAGAGAGAGAGAGAGAGAGAGAGAGTACCTGGGCCGCTTACCTGGCCTTACCTGTAGCCGGCCCATTAGGCAGCCCAGCCCACCAGGCAGCCGTGCCATCTTCAACCTCTGCCAGTAGGCAGAGGCGATGACGCACGCGCTCGCTGGGAGGCCTCCACCTCCTGCTTCCACCGAGGTGTTCCTGAGCCTCCCCCTCACGCCACCGCGATGCCACGAACCCCCCTGGTGGCCCCTCTCTCCTCTGCCTCACTCGCTGCTCTCCCTTCCCTCTCTACTCTCTCTCCCACGCGACCACCGAAAGCAGCCGGAGCCCGCCGCTCGCCGTAGTCGTGGCCACTGGCCACCACACCCCCTGCCGACATGAACATCGACTCCGCCGCGATGCCTCGCGTCTCCAAGCAGAAGAACGCAAGCCCGGACGGCCCTCTTCCCCGCCAACGCTGCCGTCCTCGACCTCGGCTGCCTGAGATTGCCGTCGTCGATTTTGCCGGGTCCAGCGCCTCCCCGAGCCCTTTGATACGGTCATCGACCCCGCTGTGAGCTCCTCTTCTTTTCCCCCCTCTCTCCGCGCTCATTTGCTCGCTGTAGCTGCAACCCCCAGCGCGGCCGAAGCTCACCGCCGCCGTCCATGGCGCCACTATGGTAACTGCGGCCACAACTCGCACTTGAGCACTGCCGCGAGCTCAGCGGGTCATCACGAACCCAACGCCGCCGCTATAGCTCCTGACTTGCACCACAGCACCCCGTGCCGCTCGGGGCCGAACTCTGGCCGCCGCAAAAGTTGCCGCCGCCGTCGATTTAGTCCAATCTGGCGTGAGCTGTTGCCGCCCTTGGATGCGCGAGACTCCCAGCTTTCCGTAGCCACAAACCACGTCCAAAACCGAGCCCTATGGGCGTTTTTCGAGCCGGGCCGCCGTCTCGGGCCTCGCCGGCGTCGAGTCGCCAGCGAGTTTGACCCCACCGACCCTATTTGACCACAGGTGGGGCCCAGTTTGACCCGCCGAGTCAATGACAGGTGGGTCCTAGCACTGCTAATTAATCTAGGGTTAGTACTAATTTAATTAGTTAGACTAATGACACTGACACGCGGGACCCACTGGTCAGGTTTGACCTGGGCCGGCCGTTGACCTGCTGACATCACTAATACGTCATGCTGACACTGTAAATGTTTTCTGGAGTTTTAAATAAATCAGAAATGATTTATTTATTTCAGAAAATATCCAAAACTTCTGAAATTCATATAAATTCAACCGTAACTCCAAATGAGATAAATTATATATGAAAAATGATCAGAAAAGTCCAATCTATCCATCTGTATTATTTTCATGCATGTTAGAACAACTTATGACTACTGTTTAGGACAATTCAATTAAATGGCATTTAAATAACCACATGTGGAGTTTGAATTTGAATCTTGGATTCAAACCAACTTCATTTAATCTGGTTTTAGTTGCATTAGCACAAACCATAGCATATTGCCATGTCACATTCATGCATCATATTGTTGCATTGCATTGATTGTGTTCTCCCTTGTTTGCCAGTATTTGCCCCCTCTTAGTAGACGATGTTCCGACGATGAGTTCGATGACACCGATGAAGAACTATACTATCTTCAGAAGTGCCAGGCAAGCAAAACCCCCTTGTTCATTCCGATAAAATCCCACTCTCTCGCCCCTGCTCTCTTTTACTGCATTAGGACAACACCGATTCAACTGTTACATGCTGCGGTAGTTGAACCCCTTTTCCTCTGCATGACCTGTCATTGCCACAGTAAGTAGATGAAACCCACTAGCATGAGTAGGAGTTGTTTGAGCCCTGATGTGCCTACTCATTCATGCTTGTTTGTCATGCCTGCTACTGCTTAGAGTTGAGTCAGGTCTGATTCATCAGGGATGAATTGGAGGTGTGTAAACATGTCCTACTGTGTGTGAGCTAAGTGTGTGAACACGATTTGGTAAAGGTAGCGGTGAGAGGCCATGTAGGAGTAAATGGTGGGTTGTCTCATTGCAGCCGTCCTCAGGAACTGAGTTCTGTGTTTGTGATCCATGACCAGCTACTACCACGCATTGGAATGCTTAAGTGCCCCTCTCGACTTATTAATCAACTTGATCTCTGTCCAGGAGTTGCAACTAGTTTCTGGTGTTTGTAGGTAGTGTTAGTAGTCTACCAAGTGGCACCCGGTACAGGTGGGCTTGGGATAGACTAGGCACAATGGCACGGTGTACCAAGCGTAGATCCACCCGTCGAGGTGGGCTTGGGAACCCTGCACACATCGTTTGGGGCCGTGACCGACACCCCAGCCGGATCTCCTTACGGATGGAACCCGAATAGACGATAAACCTGGACGAGAGACTTGTGTGGTTAGTCAGGTCGTGGCCGACACCCTCGCTGGGCTTCCGCTTGAAGGTTGCCGAGTACATGTCGTGTAAACGGCGGTAAGTGGTGAGAGCGTGTGTGAAGAAGTACACCCCTGCAGGATTAATATGATCTATTCGAATGGCCGTGTCCGCGGTAAAGGACTTTTGGGTTGCCTGTACAGTTCATAGACAAGTGAAAGTGGATACTCTAAAATACGCAAGATAAGCGTGAGTGCTATGGATGGCATTCTCGTAGGGAGACGAGAGCGGATCCATAGTGGTGTATTGACATGGTGAATAAGTGGACTCGTGTGCGCCACCTCAAAAGAGTTACTTGCAGTCGTAGTTCAGGTTAGCCACTGAGTCAAAGCTGGCTTGCTGCAGTTAAACCCCACCATCCCCTTTGTTGATAATGATGCATATGTAGTTACTTCTGATGTAAGTCTTGCTGGGTACATTTGTACTCACGTTGCTTTATTTATATTTTTGCAGAGAGACTTCAGTCTCGCTAGTAGTTCCACGTGGACTTCGACGTTTAGCTTGTTACCTCGGCTACGATCTTGTGCCCTCGGCAGGATCTGATAGACAGTCAGGCTTCTCAGCCTTTTTCTTTTGTAGATGTCTGTACTCAGACATGTTAAGCTTCCGCTTGTGCTTGACTTGTTTGCTCTGAATGTTGGGTCATGAGACCCATGATTGTAATATCTCGCTCCTCGGAGCCTATTGAATAAATGCTTGAGTTGTAGAGTCATGTTGTGATGCCATGTTGTATTTGCACATATCGAGCATATTGTGTGTATGTTATTGAAATGCTTGGTATGTGTGGGATCTGACTATCTAGTTGTTTATCCTTAGTAGCCTCTCTTACCGGGAAATGTCTCCTAGTGTTTCCACTGAGCCATGGTAGCTTGCTACTGCTCCGGAACACTTAGGCTGGCCGGCATGTGTCCTTCTTCGTTCCTGTGTCTGTCCCCTCGGGGAAATGTCACGCGATGAATTCCGGAGTCCTATTAGCCCGCTACAGCCCGGTTCACCGGAGTCTTGCTAGCCCAGTGCTACAGCCTGGATTCACTCGCTGATGACCGACACGTCCGTTGTTGGGTCATGTATGCCTGTCCCTATAAGTTAGTGCCACTTTGGGTTCACGACTAGCCATGTCAGCCCGGGTTCTTTGTCATATGGATGCTAGCGGCACTATCATATACGTGAGCCAAAAGGCACAGATGGTCCCGGGCCAGGTAAGGTGGCACCCGTGGGAATACCGTGCATGAGGCCGCAAAGTGATATGATGTGTTACATGCTAGATCGGTGTGACTTAGGATCAGGGTCCTGACAGGTAGCGCGTCAATTATGTGCGAACAATGAGCAAGCGAGCCCTTAAAGGCTTGTAAGAAAAAGGGAGGGAGAAGGAGAGAAATATAAGGCAGCTAATGTGTAAAAAATAGACAGAGGAAGGAGACGAACATAGAGTCCGGCGCTAGGCGTAGAATCTTCGTAGGCGTGCTGCGTTCCATGGGTTCGGCTCGAGTCGGTTATCCGATGCATTTCGCAGACGGTACGCTCCACCAGTCAGGACTTGGTCGATTACGAAGGGACCTTCCCATTTGGGCTTGAGTTTGTCCTTTTTCTTGTCCGGCAGGTGTAGAACTAGTTCGCCAACATTGTAAGTTTTGGCCCGTACTTCTCTACTTTGATATCTTTGAGCCTGCTGTTGATAGAATGCGGAACGGGCTTTTCCCACGTTGCGCTCCTCCTCCAATGCGTCCAAACTATCCTGCCGATCGAGCTCGGCTTCTCTTTCTTCGTACATGCGCACGCGAGGTGAGTCATGAATTATGTCGCAGGGCAGGACTGCCTCTGCGCCGTATACCATAAAGAATGGTGTGAATCCGGTAGTGCGATTTGGCATGGTCCGCAGCCCCTAGAGTACGGAGTCGAGCTCCTCTACCTAGTGCGTGTTAGATTCCTTGAGGTATCGCACTAATCTGAGTTTGATGCCGCTCATGATTAGACCATTAGCTCGCTCGACTTGACCATTAGTTTGTGGGTAATAGACTGAAGCATAGTCGAGCTTGATGCCCATGTTTTTGCACCAGAGTTTAACCTCGTCGGCCGTAAAGTTTGTGCCGTTGTCAGGTGATGATGCTGTGGGGGACGCCGTAACGGTGTACAACCCCTGATATGACGTCTATCACCGGTCCGGATTCGGCCGTCTTAATAGGCTTGGTCTCTATCCATTTGGTGAATTTGTCCACCATGACCAGTAGGTATTTTTGCTTATGGGTTCCTCCTTTAAGGGGTCCAACCATGTCAAGCCCCAATATAGCAAAAGGCCAGGTAATGGGTATAGTTTGGAGGGCGGCAGGTGGCATGTGGCTTTGATTAGCAAATAATTGGCAACCAACGCATCGCTGGACTAAGTCCTGAGCATCTGCCCGGGCCGTCGGCAAATAAAATCCAGTACGGAAGGCCTTGCTTACCAGGGCCCGGGCTGCGGCGTGGTGCCCGCCGAGGCCGGCATGAATTTCACCCAGAAGGTTCCGCCCTTCCTCTTCGGAGATACACCTTTGAAGGACTCCGGTGGTGCTTTTCTTATAAAGCTCTCCTTCGTGGACTTTATAGGCTTTAGATCGCCGTACTATGAAGCGTGCCTCATTTTGGTCCTCAGGAAGTTCCTGCCTAGTTAGGTAGGCAAAGAATGGTTCTGTCCACGGGGCAATTACTGCCATTATTACCTGGGCTGAGGGTGTTACCTCGTTGGCGGAGTCTTCCATTGTGTCAGAATGTTCGATGTCAGGTGGTGCGGCTAGGTCCGGATTGTAATTTCTGGATTCCCCTTCCCACTATACGGATGGCTTAAATAGCCTTTCCAGGAAAATGTTGGGGGGGACTGCATCGCGCTTTGCACCGATGCGTGCCAAGACTTCTGCTGCCTGATTGTTTTCCCGGGCAATATGGTGAAATTCGAGCCCTTCGAACCGAGCTGACATATTTAGGACGGCATTGCGATAAGCTGCCATTTTCAGATCTTTGGCATCAAAGTCTCCATTTATTTGGGATATCGCGAGGTTCGAATCCCCACGCACCTCTAGGAGTTGAATGCCCATGGAGACTGCCATCCGGAGGCCGTGTAGAAGGGCCTCGTATTCGGCTGCATTGTTGGAGTCCGTATACATTATCTGGAGTACATATTGGACTATATCTCCTATTGGGGACGTTAGAACGACGCCAGCCCCCAGACCGGCTAACATTTTGGAGTCGTTGAAGTGCCTGATCCAGTTGGAATATGTGCCGTACTCTTTAGGGAGTTCGGCTTCGGTCCATTCAGCGACAAAGTCAGCCAAAACTTGCGACTTGATAGCTCGCCGTGGCTTATAGGTTATGTTGAACGGGAGGAGCTCAATGGCCCATTTGGCAATCCGGCCCGTCGCGTCGCGGTTGTTTATAATATCATTAAGAGGTACTTCGGAGGCTACAGGATTTGTCCTTCTTTGGTACCATCACCAGGTTTGCTAGCCAGTCCGGATGTTTTATATCTCTGATGAATCCGGATTCCAGTAGTTTGGCTAGCTCCTCTCCCATGGCGTGTCTCTTAGGTTCGGAGAAACGCTGAAGATCCTGCTTAATAGGCTTGAATCCTTTTAGGATGTTCACACTATGCTCGGCCAGCCTGCGTGGGATTCCTGGCATGTCTGAAGGGTGCCAGGCAAAAATGTCCCAATTTTCGCGTAGGAATTCTCTTAGTGCGGCGTCTACATCAGGGTTTAGTTGTGCCCCGATGGAGGCCGTTTTTGTAGGGTCCGTTGGATGGACTTGGAACTTGACTATTTCGTCTGCCGGTTTAAAGGAGGTGGACTTGGATCTTTTGTCGAGTATCACGTCGTCCCTGTCCACCATGGAGCGCAACGCAGTTAGTTCCTCGGCCGCTTGGGCTTCGGATAATGCCTCGAGGGCCAGTGCGGCTGTCTTGTTTTCGGCGCGGAGCGCTATGTCTGGATCACTAGCAAGAGTGATAATTCCGTTGGGTCCGGGCATTTTGAGCTTTATGTACCCGTAATGGGGTATAGCTTGAAAAATCGTGAATGCCTCTCACCCTAACAGAGCGTGGTATCCGCTGCTGAATGGGGCCACTTGAAATGTGACTTCCTCGGATCTGTAATTATCCGGCGTGCCGAACACCACATCTAGTTTGATTTTTCCTGTACAACACGCTTCCCGACTAAGGATTATTCCTCTAAAGGTTGTGTTGCTTCGCTCAATGCGGCTCCAGTCTATTTCCATTTTTCGAAGGGTTTCCTCATAAATGAGGTTCAATTTGCTGCCACCGTCCATGAGTACCTTAGTAAGCCGAAAGCCGTCCACTATCGGACTGAGGACCAGTGCGGCTGGTGCTCGGGCTGTCCGGAATTTAGGTTCGTCACTGGCATTAAAGGTAATAGCCATGTCACTCCATGGGTTTATTGTCGCTACCTGGTAGACTTTGGTAAGGCTGCGGAGTGTTCGTTTCCTTGCATTGTTTGATGCGAAAGTCTCGAAGACTGTTGATACCGTACTGGCGTTCCTGGGGTGGTGCTCTGCGGATTCTGCAATTAGAAGCTCCTCGCCACTTCTGGCCACCTGTCAGAGTATCCAACATGCTCTAAGGCTATGAGTTGGTGTGACGCCCTCTGTACTATGAATTTTACTGGGTCCATTGAGCCATCCCTCCAGTACGGTTCCATACCCTATAGAGGGTTTTTGTTTTTTGTTGTTTGGCCCAGGTGCCTGGCGATAATGCGCCCTTTTGTTTCGGACTGGGATTGTATTCAGGGCCGGATTGTCCCAGAATTTTGTTTCGGTTTTCCAAACGCTTTCTGTCGCACAGTACTTTCGTACTATGGATGCCAAGTCAGCGAAGCATGTAATTTCACTGCGACTTATGGTGTTGAGGATCCCGATGTCCGTGCAATTATTGCAGAAGAATGAAATTGCATCCTCCTCGCGGCAGTCATCTATCCTATTCATAACCAGGAGGAATCTGGCCCAGTAATGGTGTACTGTTTCTGTGGGCTCTTGCCGAATTTGGGATAGATCCCTTATATTAGGGTGGGCGGGTGGAGTTAAATCTGGAACCTCGCCCAAACATAAGACTCAGGGGCTAGGAAATTTCCGAACTCGGAAGCTTGGGTTCTTGGACGTTGTCCAATGAATCAGGCCCGCTGCCTGACTTTAGGTTCAGGGCTTGAGTGACGTCCTCCCCTCCGCGGGTGTCCGGCTTGGAGGGATCAGGAATCCGGACACATATGGTCCTTAGGATGGGTGAAGATTCGCCGCATTGGTCCTCCACCACTTCAACGTGGTGGGTGACCTAGGGAGAGTCAATCTCTCTCGGATCGGGTTTAAGCCCAATCTGATCGTAGTCTGTAGCGACTCCCAGGGCGGCGATGCGATCCAAGAGCTCATTTAAGGAAGAGAGCTCCATCGGATCTAACTGCTCGGCAAGTTCCAAGATGACATGGAGATCGCTTTCGATGACCCGAGAAGTCATTGTCGGCGCGGCGGCCGAACATGCGGTCATTAGAAAACCGCCTAGTCGGAGAGTTTGGTCGATAGCCAAATGTCCTTTAGCAACAACGCCGTCTTTAAAGACGGGGTGCGGCATCCTTCCTGACGGTGACGACACAGAGGAACTCTCAATGAAAGCACCAATGTCGGTATCAAAACCGGCGGATCTCGGGTAGGGGGTCCCGAACTGTGCGTCTAGGCGGATGGTAATAGGAGACAAGGGACACGATGTTTTTACCCAGGTTCGGGCCCTCTCGATGGAGGTAAAACCCTACTCCTCACTACTAGGAAAAAGGCTACTAGCAGCGCGGGTACCCGCGCTCCTAGTATCATGCTACAACTAATAGTTAGTAGTAGCGCGGGGTAAACCCACGCTGCTACTAACATTTTACTGGTAGCGCGGATGTCACCCGCGCTGCTACTAACGAAATAGTAGTAGCGCGTCTATAGTACCACACGCTACTAGTATCCTGAATACTAGTAGCGCGTCTATAGTACCGCACGCTACTAGTATCCTGAATACTAGTAGCGCTCCATTTCACCCCCACGCTACTACTAACTAGTTAGGAATTAAAAAAATAAAATCCATCAATTCCATTTTGTGCATACAATTCTAACAACTAAAACAAGCCCAAATTTGTAATAAACCAGCAGCATTACACATCATTCCAAATTGAAGATTTATAGTAAACCTGGAGCATTAGAGCATATCCATACATCTACACTTATTGCCTAGTCACTTATTCCCAGCTAGTGCAAACACAGTTGAAAGCAAACAAAAATGCATAAAAACACCAAACAGTGGCATTCTATCCCTCCAAATGATTTGCTCCCTCTCCATCCTTGCAATCATTTTCTTCTCCCTTATGTGCTTCTCCCATTTATGAATCCAATATTTCTGTAAAGAGCAAAGAACCAATTAAATTAAATTTCAGCTGACATATATTTCCTTGCATGTTGTGATGTAAAGTAGCTACGGGAATAAATATACGTAAACAAAAAAGTGAGTGATTTCTATTAACAAGAGATTGCCTATGTAATAGCTACAAACAAATGAAATTAATTTCTAGATAATATATATTGCCAACCAAGCCTAGATGAACTATATATTGCCAGGTAATAGGACATATCTAATTTTCACATTAATTGCCTTTAGTTTTCTTCAAAACTAAATATACTTAAACTTAGATCATTTCATATAGATGTTCAAAGGATAATACGGCTAAAAAATCCAATTTCTTTGTTTTTTGAAGGTGTTTAAAAGGAAAGCATTAACACATAATTTCTTTGGTGGTGATATCTTTTGTTGCAACATTACTTAGCAAGTGGGAAAAGAAGGATGATTTCAACCGAACTGTGAAAGAAGAGCAAGGGAAATCATGGTTAATTATCATAGTATACTACAAGAAGTTAAACAGGACAGTGCCCAACTACACAAGAATCATGGAATTGATGGCTAATTAGTACTCAATCCACTCTTTGAAACACAACCTTCTTCTTTTTACCTGTTTCTGTCATAATATACTGATAAACCTATTAAAATTGTTAATTAACAAAGACCCATGATAAATCTATATGCATACGAATTTATGAGTATGAGATCTAAATAGCTACTCCCTCCGCGCACAATATAAGAGCGTGTTAAAAACACTCTTATATTATGGGACAGAGGGAGTAAAACTGAACAGGTGGCCCATGTCTAACACAAGATATTACCTGCATAGTAATGCTGACTAGTAGAAGAGAATCTCATGAATCACGTGTGATGGAGATGACTGGTCGACTATACACTACATAGATGGCCTAACATCGACAGCAAGTCCTTTAGAAGAAACAGTCAAATTATTGCCTGACGACTAACCTGAAACTGAAAGCAACCGGCCAGGAATGAAACAAGATCTTTTTCCCCTTCCTACACGACTCTCATGCATTACACACACATGAGGTGAGGTCATGGTCCTCTTCTCCTTTCAATGGTCTATGCTTCTAGAAGAAGCCACGTGTGCCATTCACTAAGAAAAAAAAGTCACCCATGAAGAATTTTGGTACTAGGCAGTTAGGATGTCATCAGTGGCTAACATCATACACGTGGCGTGGCAAATCCTATGATTCAAAGAACACTCATAAAAAACAATCTTGAGGATAAAAAAATAATCCAAAACCTATGAATCATACAGGAAATATTTCTTGAAGTTCGGCAATCTTCTTTGTTTCTTTCTTTCACGGTGTGTGCAAACCTACACTGGAGAGAAATACAAGAGGCATTCAGGGAAGTGTAGCCCATTGGGCTTCGGTTGGGTCCGCGGCAAACAAGCAAGGAAGTAAGTGGGCTGCACAAGGTAGCCCTGTCAAGCATCCTGTAAGTGGGCTGCATGTAATATTACAGATACAGAACTGACAAATGATCTTCATATTAAGCAGATACCACTTTCTAAGGTGCAAACATCTAAGGAAACTTAGTTGCTGCTAATCATGGAAGCGATCAACAACTGCTTATCTTCCTACATCAATTTGGACAGTTACAGTAAGCAAAGATAGCATTATAATCCCAGCCAACTACGTATATAACTAGAAAAAAATGATGAAAACAAGAAGACTGTCCAACCAATTGACTACAATTATTGAGGAGATGCATGGAGAGTGCTAGTATTAAAATCGGGCTTGCAATCTAGGCTCGATCGAAACTGAAATTGAAATCGGCCTTGCTATCTAGGCTCCTCCACCTTTCACAGCGGTGGAGCAAACTGAAACTGAAATCGGCCTTGCAATCTACTACAAACCCTCTACAAAATTCGTATTGAAACTTTTTTTAAACAGCCTCTATAAGGCCGAAAACTGGCATACGAAAACAATGCGCTCAGGATACTAACTTTCGGGAGAACAAGCTAAAACGATGGCTGCTCTCAAACCATACATCCAAACGACGCAAATAAATACTCTACGGAAAGCTTGGAACTTGCTTTACAAATTTCATATAGAGGCAAATCGAAATTCTAAGAATAACTAACTCGTTTTTCACCTAGAAGCTGGCTGTCCAGATTTGACAGTGCAGTTTTTAACAGAACCAGATTCTTATCTGACAGAAGTAGCACCCAACAAAATGCAGATAGACATGTAACTAAATTATGCAACTGAACTTTTAGCAGGAAGCAAGCACTCACCAAAATTCAGACAGGCATGTAACTAACTTCTGTAATAACTGAATTTAGCAGCAGGCGAGCACCCAACAAAATTCAGATAGGCATGTAACTAAATTCTGCAACTGAATTTCTAGCAACAAGGAAGCACCTAGCAAAATTATGATAGGCATTATACTAGATTATGCAATACAATGTTTATCTTACTCAGAAGCAAAGCAGGTATCCACCAAAATTCAGTCTGACAGCCACATGTAACCCAAATTCAGACATACTACATGTAACCCAAATTCTTCTACAACTGAACTTGTAACCACAAAATTCAGACAAGCAAGCAACCAAATCAATTGGGTCATCACTGAGTCACCTGCAGCACAACGGAGTTGATGACATCAGCGTATCTGACGACAAGGTTGAGCGACATACAGCGGGCGGGGCCATGGCGTAGCACCTAGTGCGGCCCCTCTCGACCTTGCCGAGCTTTTCGAGGTTGAGCACGACGACCATGGTGAGCATGACGGCGACGCCGGCGCCGAGGGAGTGGTTCGTGAAGGTGAGCGTGTATGCGGGGTACCGGTTGAGGAGGTCCTGGAGCAGGTCGCACTCCCTGTCGAGCACCCAGCCAGCGGCTCGGAGGAGGCCGTTGTGGACGCAGCCGCTATCGAAGCAGTGCTTGCCGAGGCGGTTGTTGAGGAGCGTGCGCATGGTCGAGGTAGACGAGGTAGGGCGCGACCCGGCCCCCGTGTCGGCATAGGTGCGGCGGCGCATGATGTTTGAGGGGTCGAGGAGGAGGGGCGCCGCGACGAGGAGGTCGGGCGGGGCGTAGTTGGCCATGACGAGGCGGCACATCCTGGGCACGAGCGCGAAGTCGGCGGCGGCGGCGTGGCCCCAGGTGGTGCTGTCGTGGTGGCCGGAGTGGACGCACCGCTTCCATGCCCTGCGGAGGGGCGTTGAGGAGAGGAGGTAGGAGCGGAGACAGGATTGGGGATCTGGATCGGGCGCTGAGTGTTTTTTCTGAGACATGTCGTGGGATGGTTGGTGGGGTGGGAGCAGATGCAGGTGGTAGCGTGGGGTTTATAACCCGCACTACTACTATCGACTTAGTAGTAGCGTGGGTTTATAACCCACGCTACTACTACGGCTGGTCCCGGGAGGCACAGTGGAAATAACTTAGTAGTAGCGAGGGGTAAAAACCTGCGCTACTACTATCATGTTATTAGTAGCGCGGTTTTCTCAAGCTCGCTACTGCTAATTAGCAGTAGCATTCGTTTTTAAACCGCGCTGCTGCTAAGATTCTGTGTATAAGGCTTTCCCTAGTAGTGCCTGCTTGATTAATATTGATGATATGGGTAGTACAAGAGTTGATCTACCACGAGATCAGAGAGGCTAAACCCTAGAAGCTAGCCTATGGTATGATTGTTGTTCGTCCTGTGGACTAAAACTCTCCGATTTATATAGACACCGGAGAGGGCTAGGGTTACACAGATTCGGTTACAATGGGAGGAGATCTACATATCGTATCGCCAAGCTTGCCTTCCATGCCAAGGAAAGTCCTATCCGAACACGGGACAAAGTCTTCAATCTTGTATCTTCATAGTCTGGGAGTCCGGCCAAAGGTCATAGTCCGGCCATCCGGACACCCCCTAATCCAGGACTCCCTCACCCACCCAAATGGCTGATTCACAGGAAGAGTAGTTTAATGTACAAACATTGTCGACAAATGGAAATGTAATGAAGAAAAGGATGGGTAAGATATCATTCAAATATATGATGCCTGGTTAAACAGGATGGCACTGCACATTTCACATATATTATGGCTGGCTAAAAGACATGAGACTGCATAATTCCCATATATGATATAGAAACTAAACAGGAGGCATTACAGAACATGTCTAAACTAAGAAGATGACATATATGATGTAAAAAATAGGCACTGCAAGGCAACATATGCATGATATGATTAACATCATCATGCCAAGTTAGAGCAAACACCTTGGGGGGTAAATAGGAGTGGTCAGCGGCATCTGAATCCGCCTTAGAACAGATATCTTCCTCTGGATTACAATCTGGAGAGGGGTGGAGAGGGTTTGCCATTGAACCCACCATGGAGCGATGTCTGCATGACATTGTGTTGCCGCGCAAAACTCTTCTCTTTTTCTCTACATGTTCAGCATGACTATGTACAATATCTGACATGCATACGAAAAAATATGGTGAGATTATGTAAGGAGAGCATGCAGAAATTTAGAGTGATGGTAACAACCAGTGGATGGATCCAAAAATAATTATAGCAGGCTGATGATTGCTTTAAGTTAATAAAAAGACAGATGATGATTGCTTTACTATTTGTTTCCCACCCAAGATGAACAAGATAGGCATGCCCTACGTGAACCAGATATTAGATAGACATACTAATCATGGTTGCCTCGATATGTGCCCGACAACTAATTTAGAACTCAAGTTTGAACATGAATTTGGACCTGAGTTGGGAGTCCAAGAGCTGAACAGGACGATAAAGTAGCAGGTAAGTTTAAGCAATGCATAACATAAGCAGAAACAAAAGAGTGCGACCTCTCTTGTGGACCCGTGTACTCCTCAGGTTCATCTGCTGAGTCGATGATGGTGATGCCATTGGGGTGCGTGCCAGCGCCAGGGAAGGAGATCTGAGGCGGCGAAAGATGGTCAGAAGTCGTGATGTCTGGTTTGGTGGATGCTTCTGTCGATGGAGTAGCTCAGGTGAGGTGGACGACCTCACGGCAGGAGCGGGACAAACCACACAAAGTTCCCTTCGACACGTACCTGTAACTGAAGTAATTCTGTAAGGGCTCATTTAGCTTGCATGATTCTTAAAACGCAGTGATAGGAAAAACACCAGAATAGGATAGGACAATGCACATGGTAAACAGAGCATTTGTAAACACATGATTTCTATCAGCTTGGGTGTTTGGTTTACAGGAATTGGAAGAGCAGAGGAATGCAAAGAAAGATGGCCAAAATAAAGAGAAACCATATGAAAGCATGTACAGTTAGAATGTTATTCTAGCACTAATGCACTTACTCTTGTTTTCATGCATTGGATTTTGAAAAGTAGGTCCAGGTGGATGGTTTGCTTCATTCCTTTCAACAAAATGCATGAATAATTGAATAGTAGAGGGCCATTGGAAAATTCCTATTGCTATGTTTTTCTGTTGAACCAAAATAGCCCTAATGGATCGACATGAATGTATAGTAATAAGTGACGCAACAAGTGTACAACCTCTTTGCCGTAGCCGTGTTGACCTCAGCATCATTGGGTTGGTCGCTGAAGCAGTTGAGGCAGAGGTGGCTGTCGGAGGTGTGGAGGAAGATATGAGGAATCTGTAGACGGCATCCAGGGCACTGCTATGTTGTGATGGATCATTCAGTTATTGGAGCAGCTCCGGTGAGCTATAAGACGTCAAGACTGAAGCAGCGCAAGACAAACATCGTCAATCTCAAGTAGGATTCTAATAGCATCTCCAATAGATGATGATAAATGGATGTAAAATTAACATCACCAAAAACCACCTGACTACAACAGATGAGGTAAAAACTGTTGACTCTGAACTTAACTGTCGAAGCGGAAATTAACTATGGAATCTGAATGCTACTATCGAAACTGAATGCAATGGTAGCAGAGAAACACTTGACATGTAGTTTAGGGAGGGCCTGCAGTTCATCTTCAACCTGCACACCCCTGAGCCACCTGCCACCACCGGCAGAACCGTCGGCCCCAGCGCCACCTCGCCGCCCCAAAAAAACTCGCCACCGCCGCCCCGACCAGCCCTCTAGGCCCCTTGCCCCCACCCTGAACCCTAAGATAGATAGTGGGGTACCTCTCCGGTGAGCCCCCGTCCCTGCTGCGGGTGGTTCTTCCTTAACTCTGGCGAGCCCCGCCCCCAACCCCTGAAAATCGACTGACCCAAAAGTCAATTCAGTCGACTGAAGTGTGGCTTAATCGGAGCAGAGCAGCAGCACGAGCGAGGGGGAGAGCAGCAGCAGCAGCTGGGCGAGCGAGCGATCGAGCGAGAGCCGGAGCATCAGTAGCAGCGCGAGCGAGCGAGCGAGAGCCGGAGCAGCAGTAGATCCAACTGGTATGGATGCCGCCGCCAAAGGGGCCTCGCACTGAGGGAGAGCCGCTGTGGAGATGTCGCCCGCGATGCCAGCTTCAAGGTAGCCGCTCCATGGCGGTGCGGGATGGAGCACCGTCGGTGCCGGGAGGTCGAGTTAAGGAGAAGGTGCAATGTGATGAGTGTAGAACCTCTTTGGTGGCGCTGAGTAGGCCTCGGCTTCGTCCGAGGAGTCGGTGAGGATGCTGCGGTTCCGGTGGAGAAGGTTAAGGCGGTGCTGTGGGGATGGAGCAGCCGCGATAGACTAGGCGATCATCAGAGCAGCTCCTTGGAGCTGGAGGACGGGGCGGCTGAACCGGCGGGACGGCGAGATGGACGACGGATCCTCATCTGGGGAGGTGGACGAGGGACGTCGAGCTGTTGCGGTGGACGACATCGTCGGAAGAGGCTCTGGCTGGGCAGCAGTGACGTGACTGACGGAGGAGGGTGGGGTTTCGTGGCTAGAGCGGAGAGGTTATGGCGGTCTGGGATTTCGAATGGCGAAAAGGGGGCGATGGGAGGGGGTGAAGCATGACTTAGGGACGCGCTTGTCCAAAATGTAGGGTTTGTTACAAAAGTACCCCCCACCGATTTGAACTAGCGGCCCTTTCGGCTCAGGGTTAGAAGGGGGATTTCGTGTGTCGGGATTTGGCAGCTGGAGGTAGTTTTCGCGCGCATTGTAATTTCCGGATAGCAAGGCGCGGGTTGTGAAGGCGCCAGTTTTGGGAGCACAATATCTGAAATTTTGGGGATATAACAAGACGCGGGTTGAATTTTAGGGACAAGCCTAACGTGTATAATATTGTACTTGTACGCACCAAATCAATTTGCACTTCCCTCAACCAAAAAGAAAATGAAAAAAATAAAACTATTCACACGACACAAAGAGAGAGTCTTGCCCTGTTTTACTATACAAATGCTATTCAAAGCTACTCCCTCCTTCCATCTATATAGGGCCTAATGCATTTTTCGATGCTAACTTTGACCAAATATTAGAGAAATGATATATGACATGCAACTTACACAAAGCACACCGTTAACTACGTCTCTGAAAGGTTCTTTCAATGATATAATTTTCACATTGTGCATGTCATGTACTATTAATCTTGTCAATAGTCAAAGGCGGTCTTTAAAATCTCATTATGCCCTATATAGATGGAAGGAGGGAGTATGAATCCATGTTAGGTCCGACTAATTTTTTCGCTTTGCTGTATAATGCATGTAACCTACTCGTACCAACATTTTAGTGCATTCCAAATGTCTATACTACCGCTGCAATTCGAACTAAATTTGAATTCGTTTCTCTATTTCAATAAGAATCTACTATCATGATTGTTCCCAACTTCAACCATCATTCATGTATTACCTTAATAACACACCACATGATTACTATAGAGAAAGATATGAACTATGTGTACTACATGAACTCGAATACTATTTTTTGAATACACTTGATGTTGATTCCAAATAATAGTACATTTGATGTACTAACTATATATTCATAATCTAAACCATGTTCCTTACGTACACCATGTTTATCACACAAAGTATAGTGCCCCGCCCCCTACATTATGACAAGTATTTAGACCTGAGTTGCAAAAGCCACACATTAGCCCAAATTAGAATCAATGTTGTACATTATGATATCTTCTTCAAGTATCCGTATCCACCTTTTTATAATGCATTATGATCTTTGTTCATCTTTTACACCTTCACGATCCTCTTCTATTTGTAGCTAGCTAGCGCTAATTTCTATCGTGCATGCACATGCCCGCCCCCTCACACACCCTTAGCATCCCCTCCATCGCGCACGTTCATTATTTCTCTTTAGGTCGTCCACCAGCAGTGTGTGTAGGCCCCCGGCTCCTTCTTTCTGGCACACACCGGTCGATATACCTCTCTAGCCAAGTGTGCCTACAACAAACACATATATACTTCCTCTCTTCTCTTCTCACCGTCCATGCCCCCATATGTCCAATACGATTCCACGCAGGTGCACACTCCCAGCCCTCTTTTCATTAGTCACATGCTCGCACACTCCTCCCCCCTCGACATGGTAGGCCTCTCGCACCACCTCCTAGCCACACTCTCTCCCCCTGTCTGCCTCTCCGCACCTTATTTGCTTCTAACAAATGCAGGCGTGTATATGAACTGATCTCCCTACATATAGCCAGGTTGACTATAATTCATTTTCACCAAGCACCGATACACTTACCTCGCTAGTTATGTCTCTCTTTTTCTCGGACACACGACGGTTGATCTTCCTATGTAGTTACGCATGCTTACCACAACCATATCTTCTCCCCTCATCATCCTTGAATACCTCCCGACCCGTCTCTCACATGCACGTGCATAGACAGACAGACATCCCCCGCCCTATATTATTGATCTTGCACTCATACCCTCCGTTTGTCTAGCAGGCCTCTCCCACCATTTGTGAGACGCCACTCCACCACCAACCCTCCGACGGTCTACCTTTGTCTTTTTCCCAACCTTATTCCTCTGCTACACATATCCATGGATGTCGATCAATCTCCCTCAATACATAGCTAGGTCTCTCTCCTTCCCCAGACATATACTAGTCGACCGGTCTCTACCC
>NC_041391.1:119127083-119132225 GCF_002162155.2 Triticum dicoccoides | reverse complement strand
TAGGTATCAATGCCACGGAGAAGAACTGCACCTCAGCCCTCTCAAATTCCAGTAGGCCAGCCGCCCTATATCTTTGATGTGGGCAAACACAAATTTGATGGCACTCTTTTATCGGTCGTGCAGCCACACACTTCATCCCTGTTTTCAATTCTATCGATATCTCACGTCCATGACTCCATTTCACACACATTGCATATGTTACGTTTTTCTGATAGAGATATCATCAACACATTGCCTTTGTTTCGCACAAACCATCTCTCTCACACCCACCCACGTATGTACTTGCACCTAAAGAATAAGTGCACGCAGGACACACGTACTCACGTCTCGTTCCCGGCCACACCCGCGCGGGTACACGGTGGAGTTCATTTCTGTATGAAAAGGGAGCCCACGTGATAATTTGACACGTGTAGCAGTTGTTTACTCGAAGGAGGGTCAGGTACCACGCCTAGAATATAAAACGATTGCCGTGGGGAAAATGGAAAAATGGGGTTGTCTCTCGTGAGTCTAGTCACACAATCTCACACAAGGCTGCCCTCTCTCAGTGTTGGTCAGTGATCCGGCCGCATCCTGTCCGCCGGCGGAATGTGAGGATGTGCATCGTGTCTCTATTCTACTGCGTTAAGGCAGCTCGTCCCGATCTGCGATACCCACCTTTCTCTCTGACCAAGCTCCGGCGTGCTAGGGCCTTCGCCACTTGCTCGCTGCCACAGTATGGGCAGATCCCGGCTGCCGGCGCCCTCCTAGTAACATCCCGACGACCCTCAGGTACAGCTTCCGTCGGCCTTGCTCCACTGCCCATCTTCCCATGTTGCTGCATGTGGATCTTCTTTAGTTGTTTGCTTAAATCGTATCTCGGCCGGCGTACTTTCCATCTTGCAATCTCGTCCTCAAACCATTTGTGATAAACTACCATGTGCTATCTTTCCCTTTTTACATGGAACATGCTTCTTTTTTGTCGGCGTATGTGTCTTCAACTCGTGTTATTGGGCAGTAATTGTTTCCTTTCGACATCCTTTTGCAAATAGGGCTATCCATTTTCACCTCGTTGCTATTGCGACCTTTTGGTGAACTGCACAAATCACTTTTCTGAAGAGTGTTTTGTGCAGTTCCGCCAAAATGTCACACGGGCAACATTTTTACATTTCTGTGGGACTGCGGAAAGGGAGATTGGTTTTGCTATCCTCCTCATCCAACTCCATGCCTAATCTTCTCCGACAAGAAGTTAGTCCTAAAGAGAGATCGTAGAGGTGATAGGCTTCTATTTATGTGTGTTATGTTTCATCATCTAGTTCCACTATTATTGTAATAACACTGACTGGATATCTTTGCAAATAGGGATGGTCCGCCCGATTTTAGTGGAGATGCACGAAATGATCGGATTGTGATGTCCTTCATACACCTCTTTTTTGGCTACAGAGCTGGGTGAAACTAGCTGCCAAGCAATGAACACTGTGCCAAGGAAATGGAGCCATGCCTACGAACAACATCGATCAATTATATTTTTTCTTTATATGTACACCTTCTCACAACTTTGTCTTTAGTTGTGATGTGAATATTGGCGGTGATCTACGAACCATTGAGATGCATTAGCCATGGTAGTTTCATTTGTATTTGATGGAATGTTGTAACGAGATAATCTCGAGGAAAGACACATGAATCCTAAGTTGAAACCTTTTCTTTCCTGTGGGAACCAGAGTTGAAGCCTTCATAGCATCACAGTACAATTTAATCAAAATTATGCGTACATATAAACAAATCCTAAAGGATTGATAGCAATGCTAGAAACAATTCAACTTCGTTTCACCGACATGTTGGACATCCTTCATCCGGCTCCACCTGCCATTCATCAATATTGAGTGCAGAACACAACTTCAGGGAAAGATTCACCCCGATCGTTGCGCCGCAGTAGTAATGACTAGTGAACAATCAAATCACAAAGCCCCACCTTCGCCACAGTAAGTTGCTCGGACAAAGCAACCATCATTTCTCTATTCCTTGAATCCGCAGGTACTCCCATATTACCACAGTAAAGTTGCTCGGGCGAATCAACCATCACTATATCCGCTCACGTGTGATGACCACAGGAGCTATCCATTCAGATTGCATGTTGAAAAAAATAAAGGTCAATAACTAATGCGGCAAACTTTCAAAAAAAAACTAATGCGGTTCTTCGGGCCAACGCGGCCAGATCGCATTTTGCACGAGAAATTACACACCATGTTTCGTTGACATGTGGTCCCGTTCCAACATATCAGTGAGACGATGACGAGTAGTAGGAGTATCTCCCAACCGACGTGTAGGCTGGGGCGCCCCTTCATGAACCGTGGCAAACTGGCAACTGTCCACCAACGCTTCGCCTTTCGCTCTTGATTTGGAACTGCTGTCGCACGCTCTTCCTCTCCCTCCTCCATTTTCCTTCAGCCCTTCACGCTTTCTTCTGCCATTGTTCGATCGTCTTCTCCATGGAGGGAACAGGATGGAAACGACCCCGTTATTCTTGCCCCAATCTGAAAGATGACATGGTGGAGGAACTCATTGATCAGTGTGACGTCATCACCTCGGCTAGAATGGCAGGTTTGTTCCAGCCCATTCTTGACTCAACTAATAACATCATTACAAGGAACCCAAGAGTCAATGAACGGTTTGATCTCCCCAATCTTCTTCGCCGTGACCCTGATGACCGACGCCGTCACGACGGAGGCCTCGCCCTGTGCAAGTTGATGCCGCTTGATAATGATACGTATGATGTTAAGATGCCATAGCTTGAGGGCAAGGCCTGGGAAGGCGCAAATGGAGATTGGGTTATTTACATTGGGTCCAACTGCGAGTGGGAACTTGTGAATGTGTACACTCGTGACCGGGTTCCACTTGCAAAAATCTCAGCAGACTGCCCAGAGGTTGAGCACACCGGTATTGTACGCACATTCAAATACAATCATGGTGACCGTCTTCTATGGAAGATAGCAATTTCTCGAGTTCCCACCCGCTCTTGGAATTACAACAACTATGAAGTTGTTGCTATCTTCGACAAGCTTGTTGTCGTCTTTGCTGGTTTGACTCGATGGACATTGCTCAAAAATCAGTTTCTGTACACGGATGAGTACTGTGATGCAATTGAATACAAGGGCCTTGTGTTTGCTGCCACCACTCGTTGCACTGTTTTTGCATGGAATCGTTATGATTTCGGTACGTTTTTCTTCCACCATAATTATAATTGTTTCATCCACATGCATGCGGGTTAGCAAGTTTCCCTTTACTAATTAACCTTGTTCTTGTGTTTCCAAGGTCCTGTGAAAATTCCACCACCTATACTTGAAAATTTTTATAACCAAGGGGGAGATGACGATGGTGATGATCACGAGCATGAGGACGAGCAGCGCCCATATACTCATTGGCGCCTGGCAACTAATTCCGATGAAATGTGCATTGCAATAGGTTATCGGATGAAGCAAATCATCAACAAATAGTAGTACACTATTTGTACTAGCTTCACATGCTTCGTGCATCATGCGGGTGTTTTTACTGTAGCCATATTGTACTACATAACCAGCACCTCGAATCCTCGATACTAGTAGTACTATATAGTAAGTAGTAGGAGTAGTAGGGTGGCATGGGCCAGAACAAGCATTCACGTCCAGGAGTACGGCACACGCCACCCGCACGACTTCCATTTGACACCATATTTCTTGGAGTTCGTGCTAGAGCAATCTCTTCAACCTCATTGTTTCTCTAACTCAGCCATCACGCGGCGGGCGAGGTGGGGGTTTGCCGATAGTCGGTTTCCTCAACTGCGTCCCACTTGTAAGGCCAACTCCAACGCTCTATCAATATATGGATGTACTCTTCTTCCCAATACAAAAACTTGCATCCATTCTACTCCCTCCGTTCTACTACCTCCGTCCTGGTTTACATGTCCCCTTTGTAGTTTGTGTAAAATTTTGACTAAAGATTTAACTAACAAAATGTTAATGCATGTCAAGAAAAATTATCTCATTGGATTCGTATTTGAACATAGTTTTCAAAAATATAATGTTTGGTGACATGCGTAAACATTTTGTTAGTTTAATCTATGTTCAAAATTTGGCACGAAATATAATGGGGACCAATAAACCCGGACGGAGGTAGTATTTGTCAAAATATATATGTATCTAGACATGTTTTACTATATAGGCACATCCATTTTTGGACAAATGGAGGTCAAGTATTTTGGAATGGAGGGAGTACATAATAAATTTTTTAAGTTAGCACAACTAGCTAATCCGAGAGCACAACCGAAGATTTGGTCGGGTTCTTCCTCCTTTTGCCGACACGTGGGACATCCAGCATCTAGGTCGTGTCATGAAAGAAAATATAGTGGAAGTTGATAAGTTGAAGCCAGAGATGTGCATCTTGGGTTAAACTGTAAATAGAATCTTACTACTCTTGAGTAACTCCAAAAGAGGCCATCGAAGATATTTCTTGGATTTGTTTTTCATCACCAGCACGTCGAGGTGAAAGATGTGCAGGTGCAGTGGGTCCGCTTGCGTTTTCACTGACATGTGGGGCCGCATGTGAGGAAACAGACGATGGGCTCCGCGCGTCCGCTGGCTGGCTGAGAAGAGAGATAGAGGAGTGCTCAGCATGGACTGCAGGAAATTTGTTCTACGTAACCAGCACCTTGATATTCACGTGCGGTTGTTTCTAGAATAAAAAAAAGGAGGTACCTCTACTTATGTTACTCCCACTACGCCTAGCCTAAGGTTAGTAGGTGACCTTGCGCTTGGCTCTTCGCCTCTTCCGGAAGTCGATGGTTCTATAGTAGTGCTTCTGGCAATCTGACACCAAATGAACTGCTGCACGTCCACCGCTTGTAAGCAAAAGTTTCTCCTCGTGCTGTGAGCCACCGCGCATGCGTTGGCGAGGGAGAAGGCGTAATCAAGCTTCTCGTCGTTCTGCAAGTTGACAGGACACATCAAAGTTATTTACTAGTAGTACGTACTTACTCTCTCCAAAAAAGGGTTGACCATGTCATTGCTACCATCCCGTGCTCTATCATTGAGTATGTGCACTATACACGTGCCATTCACATGCCACCGAGGAGAAAAAATATTGCGTAGGTGCCATCGAAGTGCATGGCTCACTTACGGAAAAGGGTTTCCC
>NC_041391.1:119109065-119126582 GCF_002162155.2 Triticum dicoccoides | reverse complement strand
TTATCTGATTATCTCCATTTTCTTGCATGACACGTGCACCTTGATGCTAGATGTCTCGCGTGTTGGGAAAAGGATGAACAAAGCTCACGTAAAAGAAAAGAGTTGAAGAGCATAGATTCCCGACGACCGAGGAGGAGCAAAGAACCTCGCGGTGGAGCGTCTGCAAGGAACCTTGCGCATTTTCCCCTATTTTTGCCGCCTGCCCACCTATAAACAACTAAAAGAACATAAACTTTTCACTAACGACTAGAAACGGTACATCAGGATGCTAAGTTGAAGATGTTTTATACTCCCTACGTTCCCAAATATAAGTCTTTTTAGATATTTCAATAAGGGACTACATATGAAACAAAATGAGTGAATCTACACTCTAAAATATGTACACAAGCGAACGCACTAACTCCATCCGATCCAACTCATGCACATACGCGCACAGCAGGGAGCACACAATGCACGTACACAAGACGTGCATGCACACACCCTCAGCTGCAGAATGCACGTGAATAACACATGCATGTGCACACACTCGGCTGCATGGAGGCGTGCACCATCCGCGGCTACGTTCGGTTCGTCGTGCTACGGCGAAGCTCGCACGCAACGGCGCATATGCATCTCTTGGAGCACCTCTTTGCCGTCGTTGCTCAACTACTAGTCGGAGACGAAGACGACCGCAGCCTCGGCCTTAGAGCTAGCACCGATGGAAAAGCACGCACGCTGCATGCACACGAGCACATACGGAGTTCCCATGACATGGTGGTGGTGTGTCCCCAGTCGCCTCTACTCCTTCTGCGCATGTTGTCTATCAAGGCGGCTGCATGCTAGTGGTGATGTGGGTGAGATCTTCTAGGACTCATATGATGACGAGGAAAATCATGAGACACAAGGTGACGTACACCGTCAAGGTCCACGGTCAAGGGGGTGCTAGCAAGTGCTTAGATGTGCTTAGAGCAAGTACAATAGAGCTGAGTCAGCGGGCTATAAGGAATACTCCCTCCTTTCTGGTTTATAAGGCTTATCTCAACTTTTTTGTTTTTCCAATTTAGAGGGAGTAGGAGTAGAGAAACATGTATAAATTGTAACATTTGGTTCTGCTCCTTGGCATGATCGATAGATAGAAATAACAATTGTAAACACTAGGGTGGGGCTATTTCCGCCATATAAGAAGGGTACATAGTAGCTAGGTGTTGGGGAACGTAGCAGAAATTCAAAATTTTCCTACGTGTCACCAAGATCTATCTATGGAGAAACTAGCAACGAGGGGAAGGAGAGTGCATCTACATACCCTTGTAGATCGCTAAGCGGAAGCGTTCAAGAGAACATGGTTGAAGGAGTCGTACTCATCGTGATCCAAATCACCGGAGATCCTAGTGCCGAACGGACGGCACCTCCGCGTTCAACACACGTACATCTCGGTGACGTCTCCCATGCCTTGATCCAGCAAGGATAGAGGGAGAGGTTGGGCAAGACTCCGTCCAGCACTAGCACAACGGCGTGGTGGTGAGGGAGGAGCGTGGTAATTCAGCATGGCTTCGCCAACCACCGCGAGAGTCGAGGAGGGAGAGAGGTAGGGCTGCGCCAGGGAGAGGTCAAAACTCTTGTGTATGGCAGCCCCCAAACCTCAAGTATATATAGGGGAGAGGGAGGGGGCTGTGCCCCCTCTAGGGTTCCCACCCCAAGGGGTGCGGCAGCCCCTATATCCCATTTAGGGTGATGCCAGGGGGGGGGAAGAGGGGAAACTTGCCCCCCAAGTAAGGTGGAGGCGCCCCCTTCCCAAACCCTAGGCGCCTTGGGCCCTGGTGGGGGCGCGCACCAGCCCACCTGGGGCTGGTCCCCTCCCACACTTGGCCCATGCAGCCCTCTGGGGCCGGTGGCCCCACTTGGTGGACCCCCGGGACCCTCCCGGTGGTCCCGGTACATTACCGATAGCACCCGAAACTTTTCTATTGACCAAAACAGGACTTCCCATATATAAATCCTTACCTCCGGACCATTCCGGAACTCCTCGTGACATCCGAGATCTCATCCGGGACTCCTAACAACATTCGGTAACCACGTATATCTATTCCCTATATCCCTAGCGTCATCGAACCTTAAGTGTGTAGACCCTATGGGTTCGGGAACCATGTAGACATGACTGAGACGTTCTCCGGTCAATAACCAACAAGTCTCGTTCGATCGTCGGTATGCCGATACCTTGTTCAATCTCGTTACTTGCAAGTCTCTTTACTCGTTCCGTAACACATCATCCCGTGATCAACCCCTTGGTCACATTGTGCACATTATGATGATGTCGTACCGAGTGGGCCCAGAGATACCTCTCCGTCAACCGGAGTGACAAATCCCAGTCTCGATTCGTGCCAACACAACAGACACTTTCGGAGATACCCGTAGTGCACCTTTATAGCCACCCAGTTATTTTGTGATGTTTGGTACACCCAAAGCATTCCTACGGTATCCGGGAGTCGCACAATCTCATGGTCAACGGAAATGATACTTGACATTATAAAAGCTTTAGCATATGAACTACACGATCTTTGTGCTAGGCATAGGATTGGGTCTTGTCCATCACATCATTCTCCTAATGATGTGATCCTGTTATCAACGACATCCAATGTCCATGGTCAGGAAACCATAACCATCTATTGATCAACGAGCTAGTCAACAGAGGCTTACTAGGGACATGGTGTTGTCTATGTACCCACACATGTATCTGAGTGTCCTATCAATAGAATTATAGCATGGATAATAAACAATTATCATGAACAAGGAAATGTAATAATAATTAATTTATTATTGCCTCTAGGGCATATTTCCAACAGTCTCCCACTTGCACTAGAGTCAATAATCTAGTTCACATCGCCATGTGATTAACACTCACAGGTCACATTGCCATGTGACCAACATCCAAAGAGTTTACTAGTGTCACTAAACTAGTTCACATCATCATGTGATTAAGACCCAATGAGTTCTGGGTTTTGATCATGTTTTTCTTGTGAGAGAAGTTTTAGTCAACGGGTCTGCAACATTCAGATCCGTATGTACTTCGCAAATCTCTAGGTCATATTGTAAATGCTGCTTCCACGCTCCACTTGGAGCTATTCCAAATGGTTGCTCCACTATACGTATCCGGTTTGCTACTCAGAGTCATTCGGATAGGTGTCAAAGCTTGCATCGACGTAACCCTTTACGCCGAACTCTTTATCACCTCCATAATCGAGAAACATGTCCTTATTTACTCCAAGGACAATTTTGACCGCTATCCAATTATCCAGTCCTGGATCACTCTTGTACCCCCTTGCCAGACTCATGGCAAGGCACACTTCTGGTGCAGTACACAGCATAGCATACTACAGAGCCTATGTCTGAAGCTTAGGGGACGACCTTCTCCTTTCTCTCTCTTCTGCCGTGGTCATGTCTTGAGTCTTACTCAATACTCACACCATATAACACAGCCAAGAACTCCTTCTTTGCTGATCTATTTTGAAATCCTTCAAAATCTTGCCACGGTATGTATTCATTTGAAAGTACTATTAAGCGTTTTGATCTATCCTTATAGATCTTGATGCTCAATGTTCAAGTAGCTTAATCAAGGTTTTCCATTGAAAAACACTTTTCAAATAACCCTATATGCTTTCCAGAAATTCTACATCATTTCCGATCAACAATATGTCAACAACATATACTCATCAGAAATGCTACAGTGCTCCCACTCACCTCTTTGGGAATACAAGTTTCTCATAAACTTTGTATGAACCCAAAATTCTTTGATCATCTCATCAAAGCATACATTCCAACTCCGAGATGCCTACTCTAGTCCTTAGAAGGATTGCTGGAGCTTTGCACACTTGTTAGCATCTTTCAGGATTGACAAAACTTTTTGGTTGTATCACATACAACCTTTCCTCTAGTAGTACGTCGAGGAAACAATGTTTTGACATCCTATCCGCAAGATTTCATAAATAATGCAGTAACTGCTAATCCAATTCCAACAGACTCTTAGCATCGCTACGAGTGAGAAAGCCTCACCGCAGTCAACTCCTTGAACTTGTCGGAAAAATTAACGACAAGTCGAGCTTTCTTAATGGTGACATTTTACCATCATTGTCTGTCTTCTTATAAAATCCATCTGTACCCAACAGCCTTACGACCATCAAGTTGTTCTTCCAAAGTCTATACTTTGTTTTCATACATGGATCCTCTCTCGGATTTTATGGCCTTGAGCCATTTGTCAGAATCCGGGCCCACCATCGCTTCTCCATAGCTCATAGGTTCATTGTTGTTTAGAAACATGACCTCCAAGATAGGATTGCGTACCACTCTGAAGCAGTACGCGTCCTTGTCGACCTACGAGGTTTGGTAGTGACTTGATCCGAAGTTTCATGATCACTATCATAAGCTTCTACTTAAATTGGTGTAGGTGCCACAGGAACAACTTCCTGTGCCCTGCTACTCACTGGTTGAAGTGATGGTTCATTAACCTCATCAAGTCTCCACCATCCTCCCACTCAATTCTTTCGAGAGAAACTTTTCCTCGAGAAAGGACCCGTTTCTAGAAACAATCCTTTTGCTTCCGGATCTAAAATAGGAGGTATACCCAACTGTTTTTGGGTGTCCTATGAAGATGCATTATATCCGCTTTGGGTTCGAGCTTATCAACCTGAAACTTTTCCACATAAACATCGCAGCCCCAAACTTTCAAGAAACGACAGCTTAGGTTTCTCTAAACCATAGTTCACACGGTGTCATCTCAACGGAATTACGTGGTGCCCTATTTAAAGTGAATGCGGTTGTCTCTAATGCCTAACCCATGAACGATAGTGGTAATTCGATAAGAGACATCATGGTACGCACCATATCCAATAGGGTGCAACTATGATGTTCAGACACACCATCACACTATGGTGTTCCAGGCGGTATTAATTGTGAAACAATTTCCATAATGTCTTAATTGTGTACCAAACTCGCAACTCAGATATTCATCTCTATGATCATATCACAGACATTTTATCCTCTTGTGACGAAGATCTTCAACTTCACTCTGAAATTACTTGAACCTTTCAATAATTCAGACTTGTGTTTCATCAAGTAAATATACTCAACATCTACTCAAATCATCTGTGAAGTAAGAACATAACGATATTCACTGCATGCCTCAGCACCCATTGGACTGCACACATCAAAATGTGTTACTTCCAACAAGTTGCTATCTTGTTCCATCTTAGTGAAAACGAGGCTTTTCAGTCATCTCGCCCATGTGGTATGATTTGCATATCTCAAGTGATTCAAAATCAAGTGAGCCCAAACGATCCATCTGCATGGAGTTTCTTCATGCGTATACACCAATAGATATGGTTCGCATGTCTCAAACTTTTCAAAAACGAGTGAGTCCAAAGATCCATCAGCATGGAGCTTCTTCATGCGTTTTATAGCAATATGACTTACATGGCAGTGCCACAAGTAAGTGGTACTATCATTACTATCTTATATCTTTTGGCATGAAAATGTGTATCACTAAAATCGAGATTCAATAAACCATTCTTTTAGGTGCAATAACATTGAAGGTATTATTCAAATAAATAGAGTAACCATTATTCTTCTTAAATGAATAACCGTATTGCGATAGACATAATCCAATCATGTCTATGCTCAACGCAAACACCAAATAGCAATTATTCAGGTTTAACACCAATCTCGATGGTAGAGGGAGCGTGCGATGCTTGATCACATCAACCTTGGAAACACTTCCAACACATATCATCAGCTCACCTTTAGCTAGTCTCCGTTTATTCCGTAGCTTTTATTTCAAGTTACTAACACTTAGCAACCGAACCGATATCTAATACCCTGGTGCTACTAGGAGTACTAGTAAAGTACACATTAACATAATGTATATCCAATATACTTCTGTCGACCTTGCCTGCCTTCTTATATACCAAGTATCTAGGGTGGTTCCGCTTCAGTGTCCGTTCCTCTCATTACAGAAGCACTTAGTCTCGGGTTTGGGTTCAACCCTGGGTTTCTTCACTGGAGCAGCAACTGATTTGTCGTTTCATGAAGTACCCCTTCTTGCCCTTGCCCTTCTTGAAACTAGTGGTTTCACTAACCATCAACAATTGATGCTCCTTCTTGATTTCTACATTCACGGTGTCAAACATTGCGAATAGCTCAAGGATCATCATATCTATCCCCGTTATGTTATAGTTCATCATGAAGCTCTAGTAGCTTGGTAGCAATGTCTTTGGAGAAACATCACTACCTCATCTGGAAGATTAACTCCCACTCGATTCAAGTGATTGTTGTACCCAGACAATCTGTGTACAAGCTCAACGATTGAGATCTTCTCCCTTAATTAGTTTGTAGGCTAGAAAACTCGTCGGAGGTCTCATACCTCTTGACGTGGGCACGAGCCTGAAATCCCAATTTCAGCTCT
Source organism: Triticum dicoccoides (assembly GCF_002162155.2). Lineage (NCBI taxonomy): Eukaryota > Viridiplantae > Streptophyta > Magnoliopsida > Poales > Poaceae > Triticum > Triticum dicoccoides. Next base: position 119,120,152 of record NC_041391.1, on the reverse strand, counting down.
TGGAACATCTCATATGTTCTGCGACATTTCAAAAATGTCTTCGGTGCCTCAATTCTAAACCATTTAACATTTCTGAACTATTATGTAGTCATCAAAACGTGTATGTCAGATGTTTGCAACGTCCACAGACCATGTTCGAGGTCCAGCACACCGTGCGGTGCATTAAGGACATAAGCCTTCTATTGTACCCATAATTGCTACTGTCAACTTTCAACTATATTTTCTCTAGGAACATATCTAAAACAGTAGAACTAAAGCGCGAGCTATGACATAATTTGCAAAGGGTTTTTGACTATGTTCAGGATAATTAAGTTCATCTGATGAACTCCCACTCAGATAGACATCCCTCTAGTCATCTAAGTGATTACATGATCCGAATCAACTAGGCCGTGTCCGATCATCACGTGAGACGGACTAGTCATCATCGGTGAACATCTTCATGTTGATCGTATCCACCATACGACTCATGCTCGACCTTTCGGTCTCTTATGTTCCGAGGCCATGTCTGTACATGCTAGGCTCGTCAAGTTAACCTAAGTGTTTTGCGTGTGTAAATCTGGCTTACAACTGTTGTATGTGAACGTTAGAATCTATCACACCCGATCATCACGTGGTGCTTTGAAACGACGAACTTTCGCAACGGTGCAAGTTAGGGGGAACACTTTCTTGAAGTTTTAATGAGGGATCATCTTATTTACTACCATCGTCCTAAGCAAATAAGATGCATAAACATGATAAACATCACATGCAATCAAATAGTGACATGATATGGCCAATATCATTTTGCTCCTTTTGATCTCCATCTTTGGGGCTCCATGATCATCATCGTCACCGACATGACACCATGATCTCCATCATCATGATGTCCATCATCGTGTCTTCATGAAGTTGTCTCGCCAACTATTACTTCTACTACTATGGATAACGGTTTGCAATAAAGTAAAGTAATTACATGGCGTTGTTCAATGACACGCAGGTCATACAATAAATAAAGACAACTCCTATGGCTCCTGCCGGTTGTCATACTCATCGACATGCAAGTCGAGATTCCTATTAGAAGAACATGATCAATCTCATACATCACATATCATTGATCACATTCTTTTTGGCCATATCACATCACATAGCATACCCTGCAAAAACAAGTTAGACGTCCTCTAATTGTTGTTTGCATGTTTTACGTGGCTGCTATGGGTTTCTAGCAAGAATGTTTCTTACCTATGCGAAAGCCACAACGTGATATGCCAATTGCTATTTACCCTTCATAAGGACCCTTTTCATCGAATCCGATCCGACTAAAGTGGGAGAGACTGGCACCCGCTAGCCACCTTATGCAACAAGTGCATGTCAATCGGTGGAACCTGTCTCACGTAAGTGTACGTGTAAGGTCGGTCCGGGCCGGTTCATCCCACAATACCGTCGAAACAAGATTGGACTAGTAACGGTAAGCATATTGAACAAAATCAACGCCCACAACTACTTTGTTCTACTCGTGCAAAGAATCTACGCAATAGACCTAGCTCATGATGCCACTGTTGGGGAACATAGCAGAAATTCAAAATTTTCCTACGTGCCACCAAGATCTATCTATGGAGAAAATAGCAACGAGGGGAAGGAGAGTGCATCTACATACCCTTGTAGATCGCTAAGCGGAAGCGTTCAAGAGAACGGGGTTGAAGGAGCCGTACTCATCGTGAGCCAAATCACCGGAGATCCTAGTGCTGAACGGACGGCACCTCCGCGTTCAACACACGTACAGCCCGGTGACGTCTCCCATGCCTTGATCCAGCAAGGAGAGAGGGAGAGGTTGGGGAAGACTCCGTCCAGCAGCAGCACAACGACGTGGTGGTGATGGAGGAGCGTGGTAATTCAGCAGGGCTTCACCAAGCACCGCGAGAGACGAGGAGGGAGAGAGGTAGGGATCGCACATGTAGGTATAAATTGACGGATGGACTACTAGTTACGGTGATGCATATAAGCAAAGGGATCACACATGTCGGTATTGACTGGAACGAGAATGCAATAGCACAGTAAGAATTAAGGCCACGATGATGCGATCATAGTGGTGGTAATAGGAGGCAAGAAGAAAGATGCATCCATCAACATACGACCTCCTCCTCAACTTAGTGCGTCGGGCCACCGACCGGCGGCTAAGGACCAGCGGCTTTTGTGGCGAGGTCAAGGTGTTTCTCAGCAAAGGCATTCAAGGCTTCCAGTCGGTTGAGGAAGGCCAACGTCGTAGCGTCCTTACTGGCCTTGAAGATACCTATGTACACGATTTGCTCGTACACGTGGATGTGTAGGTCGAAGAATTCTTGCATGGCGAGGTGCCTTGCATGGCGAGCGCGACCTCCAGGTGGACATTCTTCGTGGCGTTGGCGCATAGTCACAGGGCCACCAGTGCTTGAACACTACTAGGACAACCCTTACCAGTAGCGCTGGTTTTTTGGCTATTAGTTGCACGGGCAGGCGCGCTACTGCTATGGCGCTACAGCTATTTTTTAGCAGTAGTGCTTGTTTGAACCAGCGCTACTGCTATCTGTATCTAGCAGTAGCGCGCCTCTGTCCATCGCTACTACTAATACTAGTAGTGTGTCCCTTCAAAAAAACACTACTGGTAAGCAGAGCTGCTACTACTCCAATACCCCATGCTACTCCTTGTATTTTCTTTTTTTATGTTGCTGTATTCGTATTTTTACAGGTTTTATAAAGTTACAACATACACAGGAACAATATGAAAAAGGAATGTTTCATCATCATCATCGAAGTGGTACAACATAGTATCATCATATCAACATAGTCTCAACACAAATGATGTCGATCTCATCATCATCTCGAAATAGCGATACAAGTTAATGATGACATGTCTCTTACATTGTCACCATAGACACATGTTTCATCATCTACCTAAACTAAGACATACATGATAAGAGCAATCACGATGATCGAAAGCGGTATTATGAAGTAGTTTTTGCAGAGGCGCTGGTTCTGAATCCCCTGTTGTGATATGAATCTCAAGTAACAAGCTTCGGCTTCCGCTCTACTATCAAACCCTTTATGGCTTCCGCCGGAGAAGCCAGAGAATTGGGCCTGACACTCTGGCCACTCATCATACACACCCGGAACATGCCCTACATACACGGCATACCACTTCCTCGCCATCGTTGATCTATATACCTCTCAGAGATGCACATATATATACCATGAAGCAAATTCAACAAAACAGTTATGAAATAGAAGCAACATATATAGTAAACATAGTTAACAAATTTTATCGTACCGAAAGTAATTAACTATAGCGCGACACCATACATCTAATAGTTTCGTCGTACTGAGAGATTCAAAGATTCGTCGTATAGAAAGTAACAAGTAACTAAACAGACACATTGTTTTTAAGCGGTGCACTCTTCCCATCTGTCCATATCCAGAAGGGTGCACCCAAGCTTAGTGAAAGGCGTCATGTCCTGACGCTGTAGGGTAATATGGGTTCGGACGTCAGCTCGCGATATTGGGCCGCCATAGAACATCCCATTCTCATCGAGGACATCGTTGATGATGATGGACGCAATTTCCTATTGGATCCGGTAGAAATCATTTCGAAGTCGATTATCCGGCATGGCTCCAAAGGCTTCGGCCCATCTCTGGATATGGGTATCGGATGAAGATTTCATGCAAAGTGATTGCACATACCTTCTGTACTCCATCATTAGATGGATGACGTAGAATCCATCATTATCACTTCTTGCCGGTTGCTGGATGCAACAGAAGTCAGTCCTGTGGCTGAAACATAGCCCACCTTTTTTGTTTTTTTGTATTGGATGTAGCCACCCCGCATGCTGAAGCCCAGCATAGCTCTGTCCAGAACATACTTTATGTGTGGGTAATCTTTCTTCTGTATGTTCTTCGACGGGTCCAAATATAGAGCGCGGGAGCAACGCGGGTAAAGAACAATGAGAACAACACGACACCCCCTGCTGCACAAAATAGACGATCAATTTTAGCCTCCATGCGTGCAAAGTAACTATTGAAATGCACGAAAGGATGTATGTGTTATAGTGCTCTCCGCGGATGACTTACCTGGGATGATAAGGTAGGAGAATCCTTTCTTTGTCCTTATTGCTGACCAAGAATTCTTCGATGTACTGACTCGCATATTGACGGTTGGCGTCGTTGATTGACAAGAAGCCCTCATGCATGTAGTATGGGTCCGCGACCGCAAGATCGGTGACTTGCTCTCTCCTAACGATGTAGTTCATGTGCAGCCATACAGACGGACGAACGTAAAATCAAGTGTCCTCATTTGAAACATCTGGAAGATGTAATCAAACCTCAGGAATACGAGGTCCGCGGGGTATGTGTGGACATACATCTTGCAACTCCTCGGCACATGAACTGTATAAAGTGGGTATCCTGGATCATCCGAGGCGAGGGGGATTTTCTCTGTCGAAAGCACATGGTCATGGAGTCTCCTGAGATCCCCTTCTATGGCAGCTAGTGCATTCGCCGGTACCATTGGCTCTCCCGCGACATGGATTAATGGCGCATGTTTCATCGGTACATGGTCAACCTTGGTCGAAGGAGGCTGGCTGCTAGAACCAACAGTGCCAACTTTATTGGATTTTCTAGCCGCCGATCTCTTCCTCTGCCTCTTCTTGGTGGGCTCAGGTGCTGGTGGGTCTGTCAGACCCTCCCTGAGCACCACCCCTAGTGTTGTCGGGCTCAGCTTTGGACGACTCTGGCTAATTAGTTGAGCTTGGGTGGAGCCGGCATCTGGAGGCGTATCCTGCGAGGATTGCATGAACAAAGACTTCTTGCACTCCCGAGGACGTTCCGACGCGGTCAGCACCTCCTCTGATGCCCTCTCCGGCGCCGTTTACGACCCGGACGCCGGGACATCCTGCTGCCACCACTGGCCCAGCTGCCGGGGTGGCCTGCGGCACCGCCGCCCGTGGGGCCTCCTCCAACACCGGCGGCACCTCGTGCGCCGCCACTCGCGACGCCTCCTCCAAGACAGCGCAACCACCACCTCCATCAGCCCCCGCTTGCTCAACAACGTCGACCCGCGGCGGGGTATCGTCCTCCACTTCCACAACCTCCTGGTCGAGGATCACCACCTCAGCCCGGCCTTCACAGCCGCACTCCCTCATCGATGACAGCTCGAAGACCGTCGCCGCCACCACCAAGCCCTCCAGCATCTCGCTCCAGGCCGACTCCGCACCGGCTCGCGCCCATGCCACTGCCGCATCGGTCCAGGCCTGAACCGACGCCGCCTCCAGCTCCGCCCCAGCCCTGTTCCTGTCCCGCCAGGACAGCCCGATCGGTCGGGTCCAGTCCGAGTCGGCCCACCCCTCCTCCTCGACCTGATCGACAAGGTCGGACCGGCTCCAACGGAACGCGGTCCCCTCGGCGGCCGCGGCATCTGCCGCCGCCCTCGCCAACGCGATGGACGACCTGAAGAAGACAGAATGAGCAAAAAGCAAGGCCAGCCCGATGGTCTGGACGCATACATGAGATGAAGCTTACCCTGTCAGGACTGGGACGGGGGGCGGCCTCCCATGCCCGGTGCCGCGCTTCCTCTTGGCCGACCTCCCGGCCCCGACCAGGCCGCCGTGCGCTTCAGGGCCCGGGGCCGCGGCGCAGCACTGTCTTTTCCGTATAGGCGGCTCGGCTTGCCGCCTTCACTGCCCAACGCCACTACACCAACAACTGGCGTCAGCATCGCCCATGCCGTGCCGTGGTCAACAGCTCGAAAACAAGACTTACCCGCGTGATGCCCAGTGCAGGCGTCGACCTCGGCTTCCTCCTCCCTGCCCTGGTCCGCGGGCTCCTCCAGCACAGCCAGCACCACCTGCAATGGAGTCCAGGCGTAAGGATGTCGGATCGCATTCAGGACAACCTCCCGCGTCGCATCAGGACGGACGAGGAGATGCACAACAGCAAAGTAAGGCAAGCAAACACTCACCTATGGCACCGGATTCGACTCACTGTACGTCACCTTGCCGAACCGCCAGTCCTCCCCAAGGTTGGCCTTGGAGATGTCGTTCACTCGGCGCGCAATCTGCTCCGTCGTCAGGCGCGTCGATCCCATGCGGTTGGGATCTTGAAGACTGGCCATCTCGCCGATAAGACAGGAGCGCCTCTGCCACGGGAGAACCCGGCGCATGATGAACGCGGCAATGAGATCGTTGCCGGTGAGCCTCTCTCGCATCCTCATCACTGTCACCCGCTCGCAGAGATTGAGAATCTCCTGCGACGGGCGTCTGAGGGAGTAGCTCTAGTTCATCTTCGCCCACGGCGGCACGATGGCGAAGGCTGGAAGATAGATGCGGTCCGCACCCAAGTTGCGGACGTAGAAAAAGGAGTTCAGCCATTTCTTGGAAGAATCCTCCAGTGGGATCTTGGGGCAGTCCGCCCCCGACCGCTTCGAGATGACGGCGGCGCCGCAGTCAGCAAACTCTCTGGCCGTGGGCCCTGCTGCTTCAGGGAGAAGAAGCGTGCCCAGAGGTCAATCGTAGGCTCGACCTCCAGGTACCCCTCGCAGAGGGTGATGAAGCATGAAAGCTGGAGAATGGTGCCGATGCAAAGATGATGAGTCTGGAGCCCAAAGAACCGCAGGAACGTGCGGAAGAAGGTGCTCGCTAGCAGCCCAAATCCACACTCCAAGTGCGTGAGGAAGACCACGCGCTCCGACTCCTTGTCTTGTGGCCTCTGCTCGCCGCGCGACAGACTGACGGCAACATACGTCTCCCACGGCAAGCGTCGTGACGCGCGAACGTGGGCGATGTCCTCGGTGGTGACGTTCGAGCCCATCTCAGAGCCTGACGGCAGCACCATCGATGAAGAAGGAGAGGGAGAAAGATGATGGACGACGGCAAAGTTCTTCTCGGGGCATCAGGCATTGCAGTGCATCAGTTGCAAGGAGCAGAGCAAGAGCAAAGGGGCAGGAGCGCGCGAGCAAGAATAATGTCCGCCGCCCCCTGCCCCCCAATTTATAACCCTCGGTTTGAACGTGGGGGAGTGGGACCGTCTGCACTCGCCCCTTCCACTACCCTGCAATAAGTGTGCATGTACGCACACAATAACTGCCCGGGGAAGGGCAACCGACCCCCGAACACCACAATAAATCAGCACGCGTGGGCCAAGGGCGCGCGGCGGCGGGCCCCAGCCCGTCGCCTAGTCCCGTCACGCACGTGGCCTATCAGGCCCCTCCGACTTCCGGGCACCACGTGGCGCCCACGCGAAGCCCGAGGGATTGCCCCAAGATTCAATGGACTCCACGGTTCCCGCCCTCGCCGGTGCACCACGATCCGGTTTCTGAAAAAAAAAACCGGCACACAGTGGGTGTTTCCGGACCCGGCGTTCGCAGAATCCGCCTTGCTTAAAGGGGAAACTGCGAAGGCCCGCTCATCCGAAGACGGCGGACCTTCATAGCTTCAGGGACTACTATCGGGGGGATGAACCCCGGGCATGCAACGGAACCTAGATCCTTTTCAAAAACAACGGGGCCAGCATCGCCCCTCAAGCTGGCACGTGCTTGGTCAGGTCGCTCGACTCGGCCAAACCGCGCAACCCGGCCGAACTGTCCGACCCGGCAAGGCACATCGACTCGGCCTCAACAAGTAGTATAAGACGGCCGAACCCGGCACAACCAAGGCTTCCTCAACAAGCTAGCTCCACCCATGGTGTGCTCCGCAATCCAGCCACGGGTCAGCTCCCGTCCCATCCAGGCCGTACGATGGGACAAGTCTTCAGCCACCGATGACCAAGGCGACAATACCCTGCCCATGCCTCTGGTCAGCCGTGGCGTGGCAATAGTGCCCCTCACCTACCCGCTGACGAGGGCCGGCGTGGCTACAGTGCCCCCGGCCATCACCACTGACGACAGCAAGTGGCAACCTGACGGAGCGCCACTCTACGCGAGTCGACTCGGCCACACCCTGATGAACGACAAGATGGCGCACAATCCCCCTAGGCATACGGGGTCCGCACCTAGGGGAATCCGACGAACAACAGGCCCCCAGCCCGGGTCCTCGGACGCTGACAACCCAGACCCACCAACTTCTAACATTGCCATTGTACCCCTGAGGGGTTCGACTATAAAACCCCCCAGGAGCCCACGCGTATACGAGAGAGACAGGTAGAGAAGGAAGAGAGGAACTAGCCACCAAAAACAGTAACATCAACTCGGGGACAAGGAGCAGCCTAAGCCTTGGCCAGCCTTCCTTCCTCCTCCATAGAGCTCTAGGAGCAAAATTGTACTGTCAAATAACAAACCACACTCGGCAGGACTAGGTGTGTTATCTCTCCGGAGAGCCCCAAACCTGGGTATGTCTTGCGTCCCGCGCTCGCTCATACCAACCAAGCCTCCGGTGCCCACCAGTGCCCTCGAGCCTCCTCCTCTCTTTAGCCATCCCATGGCATCTGCCGTGCGCCCACCACGACAAGAGTGTACAATTACAATTGACAAAAATATAAAAAAAAATGAAACAACAAGTTAATGTCATATATATAGAGCCGCAAATTGTTTTCATTGTAATTTAATAATACGTCGAAGCGTATGTGCACAAGTAGTGCGATAAAAAATATGACTTCTTAACCTACCGAGGCCAGGGGGGAGCTGCGTGCGGGTCCAGAGACAGATAGAGTGATCATTGAGAAGAATATCTAGAGACTCCCTCGTCCACTCGGGCTACTTCCCTCCTTGGTATATTCGTCCTCTGATAGGTCCGACAATCAGGTCGCTAGTAACGGCCTAGACAAAGGTATCCTGAAAAGAAAAAGAAACTATAAAATAATGTGTGTCTAGGGGCGGTTGAGTCGCATTGTGGAACACAACCTAGCTGTGTCTCCGTCTATCCCCATGGTATTTTGAGTGCGTAGTTATGTACGCGCGGTACAAGGGCCGCAGTTTGGTCGGGGTTGGACAGAGGCTGAATTGCTAGTCAAGCTCTTGATGAGCTAGACTGTCCTGCTACACGGTAGTTCGGACTCATTTGACAGTGTCCGAGAGCTTGGCCGCTGAATTAAGGTTCGACCTGAAGAGGCCACTCTGTGCTTCTGCTGCAAGGGCAGCGGTGCGCTCCTTAGTACGGAGGGAGTGTTCCGTGTTTCCATTGACTGTTATGTACCACGTGGATCGGGCATCTTTAGCTCGAAATAAGCATAGTGTGGCACCGCATTGAATCAAGCAAATGCGGTTCGTCCGAGAAGTGCGTGATAGCCACTGCGGAAAGGGACGATATCGAAGATTAACTCCTCGCTTCGGAAGTTATCCAGGGATCCGAAGACCACTTTTAGTGTGATTGAGCCCATACAACGGGCCTCTATGCCTGGGATGACACCTTTAAAGGTGGTCTTAGTCGGTTTTATTCTAGAGGGATCGAAACCCATTTTGCGCACTGTATCCTGATAAAGAAGGTTCACGCTGCTGCCACCGTCCATTAGGACTCGAGTCAGATGACACCCATCGATGATTGGGTCGAGGACCAGTGCAGCTGAACCGCCATGACAGAAACTGGTCGGATCGTCTCTGCGATCAAAAGTGATCGGGTAGGATGACCACGGGTTAAACTTTGGGGGGACTAGCTCCACCGCGTAGACTGTTGGGGAACGTTGCAGAAAATTAAAATTTTTCCTACGGTTTCACCAAGATCCATCTATGAGTTCATCTAAGCAACGAGTCATGGGAGAGAGATTGCATCTACATACCACTTGTAGATCGCGTGCGGAAGCGTTCAAGGGAACGTTGATGATGGAGTCGTACTCGCCGTGATTCAAATCACCGATGACCAAGTGCTGAACGGACAGCACCTCCGCGTTCAACACACGTACGGTACGGACGACGTCTCCTCCTTCTTGATCCAGCAAGGGGAAGGAGAGGTTGAGGAAGAAGGCTCCAGCAGAAGCACGACGGCGTGGTGTTGGTGGAGAGGCAGTACTCCGACAGGGCTTCGCCAAGCGCACAACAGAGGAGGAGAGGTGTTGGGGAGGGGAGGGGCTGCACCTTGGATCAGGTGTTCAGCCCTCCCCTCACCCCTCTATTTATAGGGGAAGGGGGAAGGGGGCCGGCCCCCTCTAGATGAGATCTAGAGGGGGTGGGCGGCCAGGGAGGGGGCTTGCCCCCCAAGCAAAGGGGGGCGCTGTCACGACCAGTTTTCCAATAAAAATATTTATTGAGAAACCTGTCTTTTGAGTCCAGTATGAGAGAAATTATCCTCACTGGTAGACAATTTCTTGATACAATAAGCCAGTAGCATAAAATAAATTACAGGGTCGAACTGCAGTTGCTCAACCAAATTATTACAAGCACGCCAATAATTATACATAATGGCGGACATGACGCAGTGGTGTGGAGACATACTACTGACTCGAGGATAGGGCGGTGGTGGAAAAACACAGCGGGGAGAGAAATACAAGACTCTAAGTCTATCATCTCATCGAGCGTCGAGGTGAGGCTCGATGAATTTATTTGGTAGCGGAAGCGGATATAAAACAGTGACCAAATCCAGGGTCGCACGAGACTGACTGGGACTCCTCTAAGTGTCGGACTCGCTATCAAACTCTTCATCCATGAGATCGCCTTTGTCAGCATCTGGCCAAATCAACAAGCCAGTGAGTACTTTGAAAGTACTCGCAAGACAGTTCGGACGTAAGATATAACAAATGCATGCATGGATGCGTCATGAATAAATTCACCAATGTACATTCAAAATTCACCAATGCCGTAAGTAAAAGGGAAACGGCGGTAGTCCGCCTGAAACCCCAACAAAGCATGAATAATTATCGATCGGGTGACTGAAGCGACGCCTCAAAAGATGAACAAAAAAATATAGGGAAAAGATGCCACAGTCGGGCGTCGTAGCGACACCACATAAAGGGCTTTAAAAGGAATGCCACAGTCGGACGTCAGGGCGACATCACAGAAAAGGGCTTTAAAAGAAATGCCATAGTCGGACGTCGGGGTGACATCACAGAAAAGGGCTTTAAAAGAAATGCCACAGTCGGACGTCGGGGCGACATCATAGAAAGGGCTTTAAAAGAAATGCCACAGTCGGACGTCGGGGCAACATCACAGAAAGGGCTTTAAA